>NC_091302.1:7614859-7622359 GCF_038502225.1 Cherax quadricarinatus | reverse complement strand
CCCATGTAGTACAACTTGGGTTAACGGTTACTCTGAGCACCTCCAGGACTTTGCGATTTGTACGTTCAGCAAGACCATTACTCGCAGGGTGGCGTGGAGCTACTGGCGCTTGATGAATGTTGAATCTGGAGCAAAGATCCTGCATTATGCCATTTATAAACTCAGACCCATTGTCTGACAGAAGGACACGTGGGCAAGTATGACGAAGAACAACATGCTCACGGAAAGCACTAGTGACCGTTTCAGCGGTTTTATCAGGAATGGGTACTAATTCACTGTACCGCGTCAAGTTATCTACCATTACAAGCAGGTGCTTATTTCCCTTCTCCGAGGTCGAGAAGTTCGTCAACAGGTCGACAGAAGTTCTCTCCCAGGGCTCCTTTGTAATGGGATACTTTAGAATGGGGTTAGGACCTGTAATGGTACCCTTGTGCTGTAGGCAGACAACACACTGGTGTACATGCTTGGCAATGTCCGATGCCATCTTAGGCCAGAAATATTTCATTCGTGCCTGTTTGATACTGCGGTCCTTCCCGGGGTGCGCTACACCTGGGACATTGTGGATCAACCTAAGAGTAGCTGGTATCATGGACTCTGGTATCACCAGTTGGTATACGGTTCTACCGGGGTCCACCAGCTGTGCAACACGGCACAGTACTCCTTGGTTGACCACTAAATCCTTCAGTGGAACGGGAGACTTGACCTGTAAGTCAACGTCCTCCTTGGTAAGGAAACGAAGGACTGGAGACCACACAGGGTCCTGTCGTTGGGCTCTCTCGAGATCCTCAACAGAGAACGAATTGCCGACACTCACGAATGCTATATGTCTCGACAGGGCGTCAGCTACAACATTTTGCTTACCTGGGACATAACAAATTTCAGGGTTGTAGTCATTGAACGTGAGCGACCACCGAGCATGCTTTCCCGAGAGGTTCTTATTTGCAAAAAGGGCCACTAAGGGTAAATGATCTGTATAAATCTTGATAGGATAATGATAGATGATATCCCGAAAATGACTCAGGGCCCATACAATGACTAAAGCTTCTAGCTCTGTCACTGAATAATTGACTTCCGCTTTAGTAAGAACACGGCTAGCATAGGCAATAGGCTGTTGCTTACCATTAGATTCTTGTGACAAGACTGCACCGATGCCAACTTTGCTGGCATCAGTCGTCAAGGTAAATGCCTTGGTGAAATCAGGGAATCTAAGGGTTGGGGCTGATGTTAACTTGTTCTTAAGAATGACAAAAGCTCGTTCCTGATCGCACGTCCACTCAAAAGGGGCATCCTTCTTGAGTAAGCGTGTCAGGGGTGCCGCAATGGTGGAGAAACCTGCGATAAAGGTGCGGTAGAAACCCGCCAGGCCTATGAAGGACCGGACTGCATCCGCCGTCATGGGTCTGGGGAATTTCTGCACGGCCGAGATTTTAGACTCGTCCGTCTTTATGCCATTCTGAGTTACTACGTGACCCAGAAATTTTATTTCCTTCCGGAGGAAATGACATTTGGAGAGCTTTACCTTAAGATTTGCCTGAGCTAGCCTGTCCAATACCCTGTCAAGTTTCTCAAGATGTGACGGGACATCTTGCGACATGACTATGAGATCATCCAGGTAGACCATGAGCGTGCCACCTAGGAGGGTACGGAAAATTGTCGTCATCAAACGACTAAAGGTGATTGGGCTTCCGCGCAAGCCGAAGGGCATCCTCCTGAACTGGTAATGACCAGTTGGAGTAGAGAAAGCTGTCAACTCTACTCTCATCATCGAGGGGGATCTGCCAGAACCCTTGAAGAAGATCAAGAGTTGAAAAGACCTTATTATCGCCGATGTTCTGCAACAGGTCGTTCAGAACTGGCAATGGAAAACGGTCTGGGATGGTACATGCATTTAGTTTCCTGTAATCGATAACAGGGCGCCAGGTTCCGTCTTTCTTGGGAACCAGAATAAGGGGAGCATTCCACGGGGAAGTGGACTCCTCAATAACTCCATCACGGAGCATCCGTGTAATGAGTTCTTCGGCGAAGACTCTTTGCGCATGTGGCAGGCGATACGCAGGTACATAAATGGGTTTAGTACCTTTGTCAAGCGGAATACGGTGAGAGATCAGTGGGGTCAAACCCATTGACTCACCATCTAGTGCAACTGCAGGACGTGCACGATTGAGAACCTGGAGAAGTTTTGGGACCTCTTCAGGATAGTCTGTCAAAGCTAGATCATCTTCCTGCACTGGCCGGGTGTTGGAAGAGTCAGCAGCAGACTCGCCTGGGAGAACTGCACTCACAAGGAAGTCAGCTGGGGCTTCACCCTCCACTCTCACCGGGAGAGGGAATCTGACAAGGTCGACAAGTGAGGTATTCTTCCGCAGGGGAAATTCTCGACTATGCATGTTGACAACAAGGACTTGCAACTTACCACGTTGCACTGTGTGCAAGGATGGTTCAAGGGAGAGGCCCTTGACTCGGCATGTGTCGTTGTCAACCAGCACATGGTCTCCTTCAAAAGCTCTGCTCACGTACACCGTAACAGGAGTGAGCGAGTTAGCTGACAAAGTGACGTCATACTTTGTACAAGCAGTAACTCTGCTCGCTGATGCCATGACACGAGTCAGACAGTCGCCTGCCGACAGGGATACTGCGGCTTGACAACTGCTGGTCTCTACAACAGCGTCAGAGTTAGAGTGAAGGTTAGACTGGGCGTCCCCAGACTGGGTTTCACTGGTAACTATGCGCTGATGGCCAGGAGGTGATGGGCAACGAGCTCTACTACGAGGTCGATCAGGACGAGAGACCGACCCCGGGGAGAATGTGCTATGGAAACCACCGGTTTCCAACGATTCTAGGCACTGTGCATACTCTGAGACAGAGTAGCACGTAGTGGATCCTAAGCGCACGCCCCAGAAGGGCACATCCACTCCGTTGAATTCCGCTTTCCACTCAGCTGGATCTAAACGGATCCTAAGATCTGCCATGGTTTTGAACCCTATGAGCAGGTCACCATGGAAAACAATACCATCTACGACTAAGAATTTTGCGGACAGCTTGTGACCCTGGACCACAAATTCTAGCGTTGTGCGACCGCGAACCGTCAGCGGTTTACCTGAGACTCCTCTCAAGGTCTGAATGGCAGAAGGCTCTGTCAACATGGCCGCGTGAAGGCCAATGTCTCGGAAAAAGGTGGAGCGGACAATGTTAACCACCGAACCTGTGTCTAGGAAAAGCTGAACAGGCTTATTGTGGACAGTGGACTCGATGAGCGGTCCACATGGGTTGTCATACCGAACATGAAGGCATGACAGGCCGACGAGGTCCCCGGAGTCACAGCTGCTCGAGGCTCGACACTTGTTGACGAGGCTCGACCTGGAAGGTACGGTACGAGTCTCAGCAACAACGTCAAGACACTCGGTTTCCTCACTGTCGGCAAGCGTATCACTGCCCAGGGCGGCGAATGCATTGCGGACAGGGACGGAATACAGCGACTCCGACAGGGTTACTACGTCTTTCGCTGGTTTTGCGGACGCGCCTCTTCCCCCGAACTAGTGGAAGGGCTTCTACGAGCATGTGCATTGCGCGACGACTGCTTGCTCCACTCAGCTGTCAGCATACTTCGCAGCTTGTTACACTCATGGGAGGTATGACTGGAAGTATTGTGGTAAACACAGATTCCCTCGCGAGACTGGGCATGGGGACGGTGACGGTTACCTTGATACTGAGCGTGGGGACTGTGACGGTTACTTTGCGGGGACTTAAGTTTGTAACACTCAGATCGGTAGTGCCCACGTTTGCCACAGTTGAAACAAGTCACTACACGCTTAGCGGGTGAGGTTGGGGGTGGTGTCTGCTGGCGACGTTTCGCCCTGATCCAGGAAGTCGATGACTGCCTTTTTGTATAAGACCGACTGTTGTTACTGTGGTCGCTATTTTTACTTAGGCGCGTATTAGTGGGACTGGGGTTAGAAACTTTGTGGGCTGGCTGTCTGACAGCAGCAGCAAAAGTGACTTCCGGCTGCGACCGCGGGGTCACTGTGGACGGCGCTGGAAGGATGGGTAGGGGATCATCCGCAAAGCGGCAAACCTTGCCTTGCTCGGAAGGCGGCTTGAGCGAGTCGATGGCGTCATATGCACCCAGGACGTCGTGCTGAGGGCCGAGTCCTAGCGCATCAATGGCAGCCCAGAGGTTAGGGGCGGAATCCCTCCGCATGATGCCGACAGCCAGCATGGGGATGATGTCTTTAATAGCAATACGGCCATCACCATCCGCCCACTTAGTGGAGTTGACGGCATCAGTAAAGTCCGTGGCGGCTTGCTCGAAACGGCAAACGCAAGCCAGGGGGCTTTCGTGCCGGTATTGACATTCGGCCAAGATGCTGGTAACGATGTCAATGTAATGGCGTTGGCGACTACGCCGAAAATAACGCCTAAATTCCTCCTTAAGTTCACCCCAAGACTGAATCTTACAAACGCGCTTGAGCTGCACAAAGGCACCTATATCACCCTGGGTGAGATCCACTGCTGCAACAGCAGCACGAATGTACTGTGTATCCGTTGGGCTATCAAATAGAGCCTGAACAGTCGCCTCGACTGACTGCAGCCATGGCTCTAAACTATTTGCACGACCGTCAAAAATAAGGGTCAGGTATTGACGATGAGCCGGCCCACTGGTGGTCGAGGCTTGAGCCACAAGTTGACCAACTGTCGCTGGGGCTTCGATGCCCTGCCGCGTGTTCACGCTGGCTGAGGCACCATTGCTGGCACCAACAGAATCTGGACTAACGGCATGGCCACTGCGTGTCTTAGTCATGACGTCAATTGTTGAAATGCAAGTAGGTCACGAAGATGGTAAACAGGTCAGAACAAGAAATGGTATGCACTGGCTACAATTCAAAACAGAGTCAAAGAGAACTCAGCACCACAGTACTAGGTAAACTGCTTAGTGATAGAAATAATTTGAGCAAAACAATAAAAGGGGAAATAGTGGTGCACTCTGAACACAAAATAAGAGATGTATGCAAGTGAATGTACTACAGGGAAATGCACAAAATGAAGCTAAGGATAGTCAATAATTTCACCAGGAATCTGGCAACAAAATTTATGAAAAGGAGTTGAACTGTAAACACTGGTAGCAAAAATTGCACAAAATTAAAATAAATCAGGTACTACACAACACTAAACTGTGCTGCAAGCACAGTTTAAAAAGATTGCGGGTGCTAGCAGTTGCAAATTGAAATGCGAGAAAAAAAAAAAGGGGTAATTCACTTGCACAAGGGAAGTTGGCACAAAAAAGATATCAGAGTATGGAATAGTGCCAAAACTCACAGAAAAAAAAATACACTGTCCAGAATTGCTATATTGCACACAAAATAAAATTAATAAAAATGCAAATTATTAAATTCAAGAATATGGCAAAGGTTAACTGGTGTTAGCAGGGTGTACACTGGCAAAAAGAAAAATTTGCACAATCTCAAGGTCAAAACTAATTAACTTCACAAGGAATTTTGGTAATTAATGGTAAATAAGCAGGTTCCCAAAAATACACTCAATGACTTGGGTATATAAAATAGCAAAAAGCAATGCACATAGGTGAATATTCACTGATAAAACATAGAATATATGTAGAGCAAATAAATGGGGGAACAGAAAAAAAAAAAATTTTAATGGGCTAGGCACAGATTGTATCACTGCAGGTAGAATATACTAATACTTAAGTACTTGAAGATTACACTTATTAAAAGAAAAAACACTAACAAACAAAACAGTGCAGGGGTGTCAACAATCTGTGGCTAACTTGCAGGTGCAACTAACAAAATAACAGCACACAGGAATTACATGAAAACTGTATGTGAGAGGTAAATTGTATAAATGGTTAACACTGAACAATTTAAATCAATAACTGAGGTGCAAGAAGCAGAATAAAAAAAACTGGAATTTAAAATGTAGGAGTGCAAAAATAAATTTACAAAATTTAAGCTGTAGGTAAGTGGCAAAACTGTGCACTGATGACACTGAACAATTTACTGAAGTATGGCTTCAGTAACTAACTGTATTGGTGCAGGACAGTTAAATAATGTCACAAAATATTAGGAAATGCTAGGTAAGTCACTGTTTACTTAACTTTGAGTGCAGATGGACGAAGGTACGGCAGGTCCTGGAACTTTCAGTGACGCTCTAGTAACACTACACGCCTCGTAGCATTTGTATACTGCTATGGGGCTTCAATGTCGTAGAAAAAATTATCAGAATGGACTTGGGAAGAACAGGAAAGACCGGGGTTACTCTGTGGAGGTATAAGATATTAGGAGACGTGGATACCCGGCGTGAACCACAGCTGGTGTTGGTTGTTTACACTGGCAAGCGTGTCTGGGCGCGCTGACTGACTGCGGCTTCAGCACACGGAGAACAAAACATTTACTGCACTACTCGAACGTGCTAAAAACAAGCTTAAGTGAAACTTTGAACTGGGACGAGTAAGTTTTACTGTAACAAATCACTGGGGAAAACAGAACTGGTGATGAACTGGGAATAAAACAGCAAGGGAAAGGGAAGAAAAAAAAAAATTAAACTGGGCAACACAAAAAAAAAACTGCACTGGCTGGAGATACGTAGGCGCTGAGTAGTTGTAGACACTATGATGAGTCACGAGCTGCTGTAGACGCTGAACTTTGCTGGCTTAGGGGCTAAGCCAACTGGGTTCCCACGTGGCTAAGCCAGGTAGAACTTCTTGGAGGAAACTGGGAAGAACACAACACACATGGACGGCGAGAAGGACGTCTTTGCATAGCAGATAAGGCTGTATAGAGGGCTGGTGTGTTTACACGCTGATTAGGGTATAAACCAACCCCAGAGCTGCCTCGTGGTCACTCGTGGAGCCACACGAAGCCAACACCCTAAACGACCTCACCTCTACTTCTTGTAGCTGAGAAGGGCGTAGGGACGCTGTAGGAGGCAGGAGAATGGTGCTGGAGAGTGTTGAAGGGCTGTAGAGAGGGTGATGAGGTGAACACGTGACTGCTAAGGCTGGAGATGACACCGTGACGCCTATGTCCAGATTTTGTGGGAAAAATCTAGGACGAAGATCTATCTCGGGTCCCGTCAAGACGCTGGGAGTGACAGATAACTCTTTAGGCTAGCGGGTGCGTTGGATGACGACGGATGATGTTGACTGGCGTCGACCGATCCCCTCCACCCTGAAGAGGCTCACAATGCCGCTGACTCCGCTGTCACCACTGTTATTGCTGTTCTTGCTGCTGAACAGTGGTTTAGTGCCGATGAAGGTAGCGTAGGTAGCAATGATACGGCCGTGGACTAGATTGGCTTTAATCGGGTAGGAGTGAGTACACAACGGGCAGTGTGAGGAAGTGACCGCAAGCCAGTCCGTGGAGGGGGAGTACTTGTGTACGTCAAGTCGGTCGAGGCGGGAGTGAGAGAGGGTGGACTGTGCGTCCCACCGACCTAGGTAGGCCTACAGAGGGCAGCACTGAATGCCGCGAAATATGAACTAGTCAG
>NC_091302.1:7557359-7612359 GCF_038502225.1 Cherax quadricarinatus | reverse complement strand
CTTTGTTCAGACGACTTTGATATGTGTCGTTCACATTGTAAACAAAGACTTTTTGGTAAGGTCTCTGAAAACTGGTTTAAAATGTTTGGTGTGATGTTTAAAGCAAGAACTTCTTCCTGGAGGAATGCTTGTAGTTTCTCACCTCTCGAGCTGTGCCCCTGTCTCTGGTCTTCTCTCCTCGTCACTATGTACATCGCCGTACACTTATTTGGGGGTGAATTACAGTAGCTGCTTGCTGGAACACAATTCCAGGGCGTTCAGGTTAACTTCGTTAGCGTTGTGTGTGTGTGTGTGTGTGTGTGTGTGTGTGTGTGTGTGTGTGTGTGTGTGTGTGTGTGTACTCACCTAGTTATACTCACCTGGTTGTGGTTGCAGGGGTCGATTCACAGCTCCTGGCCCCGCCTCTTCACTGGTCGCTACTAGGTCACTCTCCCTGAACCGTGAGCTTTATTATACCTCTTCTTAAAGCTATGTATGGATCCTGCCTCCACTACATCCCTTCCCAGACTATTCCACTTCCTGACAACTCTGTGACTGAAGAAATACTTCCTAACATCCCTGTGATTCATCTGAGTCTTCAACTACCAATTGTGACCCCTTGTTGATGTGTCCCATCTCTGGAGCATCCTGTCTCCGTCCACCTTGTTAATTCCTTTCAGTATTTTATATGCCGTTATCATATCCCCCCTAAATCTCCTGTCCTACAGTGTCGTCAGGTCGATTTCCCTTCACCTCTCCTCCTAGGACATGCCCCTTAGCTCCAGTGCAAACCTTTGCACTTTCTCCAATTTCCTTACGTGCTTAACTAGGTGTGGGTTCCAAACTGGTGCTGCAGACTCGAATACAGGCCTGCATACACGGTGTACAGGGTCCTGAACGATTCCTTATTGAGATGTCGGAATGCTATTCTCAGGTTTGCTAGGCGCCCTTATGCTGCAGGAGTTATTTGGTTGATGTGCGCCTCAGATGTGCCTGGTGTTATACTCACACCAAGATCCTTTTCCTTGAGTGAGGTTTGTAGGCTCTGGCCCCCTGGACTGTATTCCATCTGCGGTCTTCTTTGCCCCTCCCCAATCTTCATGACTTTGCACTTGATGGGGCTGAACTCCAGGAGCCGGTTTCTGGTCCAGGCCTGCAGCCTGTCCAGATCCCTTTGTAATTCCGCCTGGTTCTCGTGCGATTGAATTCTTATCAACTTCACATCATCTACAAAAAAGGACACTTCAGAGTCTATTCCTTCCGTCATGTCATTCACATATACCAGAAACAGCACCGGACCTAGGACTGGCCCCGGTGGAACCCCGCTCGTCGCAGGCGCCCACTATGAAACCTTGTCACGTATTATGACTTGCTGATGTCTTCCCGGCATGTATTTCCTGATCCATTGCAGTGCCTTCCTTTTTTTAAAAACTGGGACTACGTTTGCTGTCTTCCATACCTCAGGTAGTCGCCCTGTTTCGATGGATGTGTTGAAGATTGTTGTTAGAGGCACACATAGCGCCTCTGCTCCCTCCCTCCAGACCCATGGATATGTTATCCGGCCCCATCGCCTTTGAGGTATCTCGCTCTCTTATCAGCCTCTTCTTCCTAAGTTGTATGTATTGTGTGCAACACTTGATGGTGTACCCCACCTCTCCGTCTTTCCAGAGTCCCTTCTGTCTCCTCTGTGAACACTTCTATGAATCTCATGCTGAGCTCCTCACATACTTTTTGGTCGTTTCTTGTGATCTCCCCTCCTTCCTTCCTCAGCCTGATTACCTGGTCATTGACTGTTGCTTTCCTCCTGATGTGGCTGTACAACAGCTTCACGTCAGATTTGGCTTTCGTATTGTCTTTGGGCCTCCCTTCGTATATGTGCATATTAATTTCTGACTCTACGACTGCTCTCCTTATTCTCCTGGGTCCTTTGCCTTCTATACTTCTTCCATTCTCTAGCACACTTGGTTTTGACCTCTCTACACCTTTGAGTGAACCATTTGCTCATCCTGGCTTTTTCATTATTCCTGTTACCCTTGGGTACAAACCTCTCCTCTCCTTGCATATTGTTGTCACATATTCGATCATCTCATTTACTAATTTCCCTGCCAGTTCTCTGTCCCACTGAACCTCGTGCAGGAAATTCTTCATGCCTCTGTAATCCCCTCTCTTGTAGTTTGGCTTCGTTCGTCCTGCCCTTCCTGCTTCCCTCCTCCCCTCCTCCCTTGTAATTCTACTATGTATTCGAAGCTCAGAACCACGTGGTCACTGGCCCCGAGGGGTCGTTTATATGTGATGTCCTCAATATCTGCACTACTCAAAGTGAATACTAGGTCCAGTCTTACTGGTTCATCCTCTCCTCTCTGGTAGTGTCCCTTACATGTTGGTACATGAGGTTTTCCAGTGCCACGTCCATCATCTTAGCTCTCCACGTTTCTGGGCCCCCATGTGCCTCCAAGTTGTCCCAGTCAAATTCTGTGTGATTGAAATCATCCACAATCAGTAGCTTTGCCCTGCTCACATGAGCCCTTTTGGCCACTTCAGCCAGTGTGTCAACCATCACTCTGTTACTCTCATCATATTCTTGCCTTGGCCTCCTGCTGTTCTGTGGTGAGTTATACATCACGCAATTACTACTTTGGACCTCCAGACTGAAGTGTTCCTATTATGTAATCTCTTGCTTCTCCTCTGCCTCCTCTCTCCAGCTCATCAAAATCCCACTTGTTTTTGATGAGCACTGACACTTCCCCTCCCTCTGTTCCCTCTGTCTTTTCTCAGGATCTGATATCCCATTGGAAAGATGGTATCTGTTATCATTCCTGTGAGCTTGGTTTTGGTGAGAGCTATGATGTCTGGTGACACCTCTTCGATTCTTTCGTGCCACTTCTCCCACTTATTCATTATTCTATAAGCGTTGGTGTACCATACCTTCAGTTTCCTCTCCAACACTGTGTTCTGGGGGTCTGTGGAGGTGGGGGCCTGGTAGTGTGCTGTAGGTTTGTACCACACATTGTGGGGTGGAGGCTGTAAGTGTGGATTGTGGTTTGTGTTGGGAAAGCATGTTTGGCTGTGGGGTGCTGGTGGTGTGTCTGTGTGTGCTTGCACTTGTTGCTCTGCCCAGCTCTGGTTGTTCTCTGCTGACTCTGTCCTTATATTTCTTCGTAGCCCCTTTCATTTCCGAGTCTTCTCTTTCAGCTGCTGTCATTCTGTTCTTTTTCTGTTGAGGTCTAGGAACACCCTCTTGTATGTTGATGATTCCTTCAGCCATGGTTTCTTTTGCAGGATCCTGTTCTGCACCATTTCTGCTTTGAAAATCAGTTTGACTGGCCGATTTCTCCCCTTCAGGTACCCTCCCATTCAATTACAATTTATTCTTTCAGTCATATCCTCCTTACCTATTTCTCTGATGTTTTCAATCTCCTATTTTTCTTTCTGTCATCTTTCATTATGTGTCCTCCTTCACTCTCCTGAGGCCCATAAATAAACACTGACTTCTCTCTCTCCTCCTCCCATTGCCTTTCCCTCTGTGTCTCTGGGTACCATTTGTACCTAGCCATTGTTTCCCTTATTTTTTCCTGTAACTCTTGGTGGCATGGTCATGCCTCTGCATGGGACCTGTCACCTTCTCTACCTTCTCCCCCCTCACTTACTGCTATCCCTGCTCCTAAAAGCTCTCCCCCTACAATCCTGAGCCTTGCTTGGACTGATAGTACCTTAGCATAAGTCTTGTCTCCTTCCTTTCCATTGGGATTCTCGTTTAAGAGGAGCATACCTGTTTCAGATGCCATGTCTCCTCTCGTCAATATCCCTGTAACTTGCTTCAGCATATTTACCTCATATTCTAGAGTCTGTATCTGGCTTCTGCGGCTTCAGCTTGTGACTTCCATTTCTTCTTCTCTGCCTCCACCCTCTTCTCCATTCTTGCAGAAAGCTCACCTAGTTTGCTCTCCCACTCTTGTTCCATTCTCTTACATTGCTCTTCCTAACATTCTTCCTTACCAGGATCATTTTCCTCTGATCCCCTGAACCTTCGACTTCCCCTCTGAGCCCCCATTTTTTATGGGTTAGGTTTTATTAGTATGTGTATGTGTGTGCTGTTTGTGTTTGTTTGTTTGTATGTGTGTGTGTGTTTGTGTGTGTGTGTGTGTGTGTGTGTGTGTGTGTGTGTGTGTGTGTGTGTGTGTGTGTGTGTGTGTGTACTCACCTAGTTGTACTCACCTAGTTAAGGTTGCAGGGGTCGAGTCCAAGCTCCTGGCCCCGCCTCTTCACTGGTCGCTACTAGGTCACTCTCCCTTAACCATGAGCCTTATCGTATCTCTGCTTAAAGCTATGTATGGATCCTGCCTCCACTATATCGCTTCCCAAACTATTCCACTTCCTGACTACTCTGTGGCTGAAGAAATACTTCCTAACATCCCTTTGATTCATCTGTGTCTTCAGCTTCCAACTGTGTCCCCGTGTTGCTGTGTCCAGTCTCTGGAACATCCTGTCTTTGTCCACCTTGTCAATTCCTCTCAGTATTTTGTAAGTCGTTATCATGTCCCCCCAATCTCTCCTGTCCTCCAGTGTCGTCAGGTTGATTTCCCTTAACCTCTCCTCGTAGGACATACCTCTTAGCTCTGGGACTAGTCTTGTTGCAAACATTTGCACTTTCTCTAGTTTCTTTACGTGCTTGGCTAGGTGTGGGTTCCAGACTGGTGCCGCATACTCCAATATGGGCCTAACGTACACGGTGTACAGGGTCCTGAACGATTCCTTATTAAGATGTCGGAATGCTGTTCTGAGGTTAGCTAGGCGCCCATATGCTGCAGCAGTTATTAGGTTGATGTGCGCTTCAGGAGATGTGCCTGGTGTTATACTCACCCCAAGATCTTTTCCTTGAGTGAGGTTTGTAGTCTCTTTCCCCTTCCCCAATCTTCATGACTTTGCACTTGGTGGGATTGAACTCCAGGAGCCAATTGCTGGACCAGGTCTGCAGCCTGTCCAGATCCCTTTGTAGTTCTGCCTGGTCTTCGATCGAATGAATTCTTCTCATCAACTTCACGTCATCTGCAAACAGGGACACCTCGGAGTTTATTCCTTCCGTCATGTCGTTCACAAATACCAGAAACAGCACTGGTCCTAGGACTGACCCCTGTGGGACCCCGCTGGTCACAGGTGCCCACTCTGACACCTCGCCACGTACCATTACTCGCTGCTGTCTTCCTGACAAGTTTTCCTTGATCCATTGTAGTGCCTTCCCTGTTATCCCTGCTTGGTCCTCCAGTTTTTGCACTAATCTCTTGTGTGGTACTGTGTCAAACGCCTTCTTGCAGTCTAAGAAGATGCAATTCACCCACCCCTCTCTCTCTTGTCTTACTGCTGTCACCATGTCATAGAACTCCAGTAGGTTTGTGACACAGGATTTCCCGTCCCTGAAACCATGTTGGCTGCTGTTGATGAGATCATTCCTTTCTAGGTGTTCCACCACTCTTCTCCTGACAATCTTCTCCATGACTTTGCATACTATACATGTCAGTGACACTGGTCTGGTGTGTGTGTGTGTGTGTGTGTGTGTGTGTGTGTGTGTGTGTGTGTGTGTGTGTGTGTGTGTGTGTGTGTGTGTGTGTGTGTGTGTGTGTGTGTGTGTGTGTGTGTGTGTGTGTGTACTCACCTAGTTGAGGTTGCAGGAGTCGAGTCCAAGCTCCTGGCCCCCGCCTCTTCACTGGTCGCTACTAGTGTGTGTGCGTGAGTGTGTGTGTGTGTGTGTGTGTGTGTGTGTGTGTGTGTGTGTGTGTGTGTGTGTGTGTGTGTGTGTGTGTGTGTGTGTTGGTACTCGTCTGTATGCTGCTTCTATGCACATGTTTATGTCCGTGTGTGCGTGTGATTTGGATTACACACACACACACACACACACATGTAGGTCCCCGGGGAGCAGCGCGTCCAGGCACATTGCAGTGATTGTCAGAACTCGTTGTCACTCCTGGGTAATTACATAGTAACCAACGACCAAACCTAACAAGGCAAATACATTTATGTTTGTATGTATGTATGTTAATATGCATGTTTGTGTTGGAATGTTTGTCTTTGTTTAGTTACTTGACGTTGGTGGTGCTGTTTGCTGTTTGCTTTTGTGTTTGTTGCGGAGAGGTTTGTGTATGTATGTTTCACCCCACACTACCACTACCACATTCCCAGCCCCACATTCCCTCCCCTACATTCCCACCCCGACATACCCACTACCACATTCTCTCCCTTACATTCCCACCGCCACATTCCCATCTCAGCCCTACATTCCCGCCCCTACATTTCCACCCCCACATTCCCATCCTCACATTCTCACCCCCACATTCCCACCCCTACACTACCACCGCCACATTCCCACCACCATCTCCCCTCATCCAGACACGAGCTGTTCCTAGTAAGCTGATTTATAATTTATTGGTGGAACTTTAAAAATGTTCTCTACTGTAAAGTCCCCCTCCCCCCCTCCCATTCCCCACTCCTCTCCTAACCTCTCTCTCATCCCCTCCTGTCTTCTCCATCTCCTACTCGATCTTGTTTTAAATGCTTGTTGTTGTTGTTGTTTTTGTTAATGTTTGACCCATTATGTGCCACGAAATATGACAGGGAAATGTAGCTAGCTTTTGTTCCCACAACGTAACTATCGTACAAAATAGTGTAACAACACACTGCCGGTTTTGTAATAATAATAATAATAATAATAATAATAATAATAATAATAATAATAATAATAATAATAATAATTATAATAATAAGATAGTGGTGTTGACAGTTTTGGTGGCGACAACAACTGATGTTTGTACAAAGAGTTGTGACTGTTGATAGTTCCTGATGGTTGTGATGGTTGACAAAGTTGACACAGTCCTGGTGTTTACATTAAAATATAAGAGATGTGAGACAGAGGATAGGTAATAAGTGGAAAAAGAGGAGTGCTATTATTGTTGTGGTTGTTATTGTTGTTGTTAGTAGCAGTAGTAGTAGTGGCAGTAGTAGCAGCAATAATAACAGTAGTAGTGGTAGTAGTGGTAGTAGTAGTAGTAGTAAAGTAGCAATAGTACTGACAGAAGTGGTAGTAGAAGTAGTAATAGTAGTAGTAGTAGAAGTAGTGGTATTTGCACACAGTAGTAGTATTGTAGTATTAGTAGTAGTGGTGGTGGTGGTGGTGGTGGTGTTTGCACACAGGAGAGAGTAGCTTACGACGACGTTTCGGTCCGACTTGGACCATTTACAAAGGTACGGTATTGTGCCTCTTTGTCTTTAGTAGTAGTAATAGCTGTAGCAGTTATAGTGGTAGTAGTAGTGGTATATTTCAGAGGTATTGCTATACTTATACATCATCTTGAGGATGACAAGCAGCGAGGTTTGATCAGAGGAAGAGGAGGGTAGTATAAGTTCCTTGTATGAAGAGTCCCTTAGGAGCGTCAACACACCTTGCCCCTTGAAGGTGTGGTGAGTGACCTTGGTGGAAAGTGGTGATACAAGATGGTGGTTCCTTAAGTGGAGAGTGGAGAACAATTTGTAACTGACCCTCTTCTCTCTCTCTGTCTCTCTCTCTCTCTCTCTCTCTCTCTCTCTCTCTCTCTCTCTCTCTCTCTCTCTCTCTCTCTCTCTCTCTCTCTCTCTCTCTCTCTCTCTCTCTCGTTCTCGTTAAACTATCTTAATCTCAAAAATTAAGAGAGAATTAAAGATAGCTAGACTGTAGTTTATCTTAGGAAACAGAATCTATATGTACCATAGGTTCCGTCTTCTGTTATCTCCCTCTTTATCTCTCTCTCTCTCTCTTTCTTACCTTCTAAAACATTCTCTTTTGCACACCACCTTCGTAATATTTTCCCGCACAAACCTGAAATTTCTCATCACCTTACACTAAGGCGATGAGAAATGGTAAGACTGAGGAAGGGGTTAAGTGTTGAGGAAGGGGGCAGGAAAGAAGGAAGGAAGAAGGCTAAAGATCAATCTTTCCCCTTCCTCCCTCTCTCCCTTCCTCCCTCTCTCCCTTCCTCCCTCTCTCCCTTCCTCCCTCTCTCCCTTCCTCCCTCTCTCCCTTCCTCCCTCTCTCCCTTCCTCTCTATTCCACCCGTCTCATCATTTAAAATAATATACAGGGGATTGTGTGTCAATACTGTTATATTGAAGGTTAATCCCCGAAGCTGTCTGGTCATATTCACCAGAACTGCTGCACGGATATTCACCAGAACTACTGCACGGATATTCACCAGAACTGCTGCACGGATATTCACCAGAACTACTGCACGGATATTCACCAGAACTGCTGCACGGATATTCACCAGAACTACTGCACGGATATTCACCAGAACTGCTGCACGGATATTCACCAGAACTACTGCACGGATATTCACCAGAACTGCTGCACGGATATTCACCAGAACTACTGCACGGATATTCACCAGAACTGCTGCACGGATATTCACCAGAACTACTGCACGGATATTCACCAGAACTGCTGCACGGATATTCACCAGAACTACTGCACGGATATTCACCAGAACTACTGCACGGATATTCACCAGAACTACTGCACGGATATTCACCAGAACTACTGCACGGATATTCACCAGAACTGCTGCACGGATATTCACCAGAACTGCTGCACGGATATTCACCAGAACTGCTGCACGGATATTCACCAGAACTACTGCACGGATATTCACCAGAACTACTGCACGGATATTCACCAGAACTGCTGCACGGATATTCACCAGAACTGCTGCACGGATATTCACCAGAACTGCTGCACGGATATTCACCAGAACTGCTGCACGGATATTCACCAGAACTACTGCACGGATATTCACCAGAACTGTTGCACGGATATTCACCAGAACTGCTGCACGGATATTCACCAGAACTGCTGCACGGATATTCACCAGAACTGCTGCACGGATATTCACCAGAACTGCTGCACGGATATTCACCAGAACTGCTGCACGGATATTCACAAGAACTGTTGAACGGATATTCACCAGAACTGCTGCACGGATATTCACCATAACTGTTGCACGGATATTCACCAGAACTGCTGCACGGATATTCACCAGAACTGCTGCACGGATATTCACCAGAACTGTTGCACGGATATTCACCAGAACTACTGCACGGATATTCACCAGAACTGTTGCACGGATATTCACCAGAACTGCTGCACGGATATTCACCATAACTGTTGCACGGATCTTCACCAGAACTGCTGCACGGATATTCACCAGAACTGTTGCACGGATATTCACCAGAACTGCTGCACGGATATTCACCATAACTGTTGCACAGATATTCACCAGAACTGCTGCATGGATATTCACCAGAACTGTTGCACGGACATTCACCAGAACTGCTGCACGGATATTCACCAGAACTGCTGCACGGATATTCACCAGAACTGCTGCACGGATATTCACCAGAACTGCTGCACGGATATTCACCAGAACTGCTGCACGGATATTCACCAGAACTGCTGCACGGATATTCACCAGAACTGCTGCACGGATATTCACCAGAACTGCTGCACGGATATTCACCAGAACTGCTGCACGGATATTCACCAGAACTACAGCACGGATATTCACCAGAACTGCTGCACGGATATTCACAAGAACTACAGCACGGATATTCACCAGAACTGCTGCACAGATATTCACCAGAACTGCTGCACAGATATTCACCAGAACTGCTGCACGGATATTCACCAGAACTGCTGCACAGATATTCACCAGAACTGCTGCACGGATATTCACCAGAATTGCTGCACAGATATTCACCAGAACTGCTGCACGGATATTCACCAGAACTGCTGCACGGATATTCACCAGAACTGCTGCACGGATATTCACCAGAACTGTTGCACGGATATTCACCAGAACTACTGCACGGATATTCACCAGAACTGTTGCACGGATATTCACCAGAACTGCTGCACGGATATTCACCATAACTGTTGCACGGATATTCACCATAACTGCTGCACGGATATTCACCAGAACTGCTGCACGGATATTTACCAGAACTGCTGCACGGATATTCACCAGAACTGTTGAACGGATATTCACCAGAACTGTTGCACGGATATTCACCAGAACTGCTGCACGGATATTCACCAGAACTGCTGCACGGATATTCACCAAAACTGCTGCACGGATATTCACCAGAACTGTTGCACGGATATTCACCAGAACTGCTGCACGGATATTCACCAGAACTGCTGCACGGATATTCACCAGAACTGTTGCACGGATATTCACCAGAACTACTGCACGGATATTCACCAGAACTGTTGCACGGATATTCACCAGAATTGCTGCACGGATATTCACCAGAACTGCTGCACGGATATTCACCAGAACTGTAGCACGGATATTCACCAGAACTACTGCACGGATATTCACCAGAACTGCTGCACGGATATTCACCATAACTGTTGCACGGATATTCACCATAACTGCTGCACGGATATTCACCAGAACTGCTGCACGGATATTTACCAGAACTGCTGCACGGATATTAACCAGAACTGTTGAACGGATATTCACCAGAACTGTTGCACGGATATTCACCAGAACTGTTGCACGGATATTCACCAGAACTGCTGCACGGATATTCACCAAAACTGCTGCACGGATATTCACCAGAACTGTTGCACGGATATTCACCAGAACTGCTGCACGGATATTCACCAGAACTGCTGCATGGATATTCACCAGAACTGTTGCACGGATATTCACCAGAACTGCTGCACGGATATTCACCAAAACTGCTGCACGGATATTCACCAGAACTGTTGCACGGATATTCACCAGAACTGCTGCACGGATATTCACCAGAACTGCTGCATGGATATTCACCAGAACTGTTGTACAGACATTCACCAGAACTGCTGCACGGATATTCACCAGAACTGCTGCACGGATATTCACCAGAACTGCTGCACGGATATTCACCAGAGCTGTTGCACGGATATTCACTCCTCTTATAACTTACTTCTCTCTACAATGGCACTTTTTAACAATAACAATATAAATAACACTACTAACAGCAACAATAACAATAACGACAACAACAAGACCACTAACACCACCAACACAACACAAGACCACTAACACTACCAACACAACACAAGACCTCTAACACCACCAACACAACACAAGACCACTAACACCACCAACACAACACAAGACCACTAACACTACCAACACAACACAAGACCTCTAACACCACCAACACAACACAAGACCACTAACACCACCAACACAACACAAGACCTCTAACACCACCAACACAACACAAGACCACTAACACCACCAGCACAACACAAGACCACTAACACCACCAACACAACACAAGACCACTAACACCACCAACACAACACAAGACCTCTAACACCACCAACACAACACAAAACCACTAACACCACCAACACAACACAAGACCACTAACACCACCAGCACAACACAAGACCACTAACACCACCAACACAACACAAGACCACTAACACCACCAACACAACACAAGACCTCTAACACCACCAACACAACACAAGACCACTAACACCACCAACACAACACAAGACCACTAACACCACCAGCACAACACAAGACCACTAACACCACCAACACAACACAAGACCACTAACACCACCAACACAACACAAGACCACTAACACCACCAACACAACACAAGACCACTAACACCACCAACACAACACAAGACCACTAACACCACCAGCACAACACAAGACCACTAACACCACCAACACAACACAAGACCACTAACACCACCAACACAACACAAGACCACTAACACCACCAACACAACACAAGACCACTAACACCACCAACACAACACAAGACCACTAACACCACCAGCACAACACAAGACCACTAACACCACCAACACAACACAAGACCACTAACACCACCAACACAACACAAGACCACTAACACCACCAACACAACACAAGACCACTAACACCACCAACACAACACAAGACCACTAACACCACCAACACAACACAAGACCACTAACACCACCAACACAACACAAGACCACTATCACCACCAACACAACACAAGACCACTAACACCACCAACACAACACAAGACCACTAACACCACCAACACAACACAAGACCACTAACACCACCAACACAACACAAGACCACTAACACCACCAACACAACACAAGACCACTAACACCACCAGCACAACACAAGACCACTAACACCACCAGCACAACACAAGACCACTAACACCACCAACACAACACAAGACCACTAACACCACCAGCACAACACAAGACCACTAACACCACCAGCACAACACAAGACCACTAACACCACCAGCACAACACAAGACCACTAACACCACCAACACAACACAAGACCACTAACACCACCAACACAACACAAGACCACTAACACCACCAACACAACACAAGACCATTAACACCACCAACACAACACAAGACCACTAACACCACCAACACAACACAAGACCACTAACACCACCAACACAACACAAGACCACTAACACCACCAACACAACACAAGACCACTAACACCACCAACACAACACAAGACCACTATCACCACCAACACAACACAAGACGACTAACACCACCAACACAACACAAGACCACTAACACCACCAACACAACACAAGACCACTAACACCACCAACACAACACAAGACCACTAACACCACCAACACAACACAAGACCACTAACACCACCAGCACAACACAAGACCACTAACACCACCAGCACAACACAAGACCACTAACACCACCAACACAACACAAGACCACTAACACCACCAGCACAACACAAGACCACTAACACCACCAGCACAACACAAGACCACTAACACCACCAGCACAACACAAGACCACTAACACCACCAACACAACACAAGACCACTAACACCACCAACACAACACAAGACCACTAACACCACCAACACAACACAAGACCACTAACACCACCAACACAACACAAGACCACTAACACCACCAGCACAACACAAGACCACTAACACCACCAGCACAACACAAGACCACTAACACCACCAGCACAACACAAGACCACTAACACCACCAACACAACACAAGACCACTAACACCACCAACACAACACAAGACCACTAACACCACCAGCACAACACAAGACCACTAACACCACCAACACAACACAAGACCACTAACACCACCAACACAACACAAGACCACTAACACCACCAGCACAACACAAGACCACTAACACCACCAGCACAACACAAGACCACTAACACCACCAGCACAACACAAGACCAATAACACCACCAACACAACACAAGACCACTAACACCACCAACACAACACAAGACCACTAACACCACCAACACAACACAAGACCACTAACACCACCAACACAACACAGGACCACTAACACCACCAGCACAACACAAGACCACTAACACCACCAACACAACACAAGACCACTAACACCACCAGCACAACACAAGACCACTAACACCACCAGCACAACACAAGACCACTAACACCACCAGCACAACACAAGACCACTAACACCACCAACACAACACAAGACCACTAACACCACCAGCACAACACAAGACCACTAACACCACCACCACAACACAAGACCACTAACACCACCAACACAACACAAGACCACTAACACCACCAACACAACACAAGACCACTAACACCACCAGCACAACACAAGACCACTAACACCACCAACACAACACAAGACCACTAACACCACCAACACAACACAAGACCACTAACACCACCAACACAACACAAGACCACTAACACCACCAGCACAACACAAGACCACTAACACCACCAACACAACACAAGACCACTAACACCACCAACACAACACAAGACCACTAACACCACCAACACAAGACCACTAACACCACCAACACAACACAAGACCACTAACACCACCAACACAAGACCACTAACACCACCAACACAACACAAGACCACTAACAACACCAGCACAACACAAGACCACTAACACCACCAACACAAGACCACTAACACCACCAACACAACACAAGACCACTAACACCACCAACACAAGACCACTAACACCTCCAACACAACACAAGACCACTAACACCACCAACACAACACAAGACCACTAACACCACCAACACAAGACCACTAACACAACACAAGACCACTAAGACTATCAACACAACACAAGCCCACTAACACCACTAACACAACACAAGACCACTAACACCACCAACACAACACAAGACCACTAACACCACCAACACAACACAAGACCACTAACACCACCAACACAACACAAGACCACTAACACCACCAACACAACACAAGACCACTAACACCACCAACACAACACAAGACCACTAACACCACCAGCACAACACAAGACCACTAACACCACCAACACAACACAAGACCACTAACACCACCAACACAACACAAGACCACTAACACCACCAACACAAGACCACTAACACCACCAACACAACACAAGACCACTAACACCACCAACACAAGACCACTAACACCACCAACACAACACAAGACCACTAACAACACCAGCACAACACAAGACCACTAACACCACCAACACAAGACCACTAACACCACCAACACAACACAAGACCACTAACACCACCAACACAAGACCACTAACACCTCCAACACAACACAAGACCACTAACACCACCAACACAACACAAGACCACTAACACCACCAACACAAGACCACTAACACAACACAAGACCACTAAGACTATCAACACAACACAAGCCCACTAACACCACTAACACAACACAAGACCACTAACACCACCAACACAACACAAGACCACTAACACCACCAACACAACACAAGACCACTAACACCACCAACAAAACACAAGACCACTAACACTGCCAACACAACACAAGACCACTAACACCACCAACACAACACAAGACCACTAAGACTATCAACACAACACAAGACCACTAACACCACCAACACAACACAAGACCACTAAGACTATCAACACAACACAAGACCACTAACACCACCAACACAACACAAGACCACTAACACCACCAACACAACACAAGACCACTAACACCACCAACACAACACAAGACCACTAACACCACTAACACAACACAAGACCACTAACACCATCAACACAACACAAAACCACTAACACCACCAATACAACACAAGACCACTAACACCACCAACACAACACAAGATCACTAACACCATCAACACAACACAAACCACTAACAACACCACTACAAGACCACTAACACCACTACAAGAACACTAACAACACCAGAAGATCACTAACACCACCACAAGAACACTAACAACACCACAAGACCACTAACAACACCACAAGACCACTAACAACACCACAAGAACACTAACAACACCACCACAAGAACACTAACACCACCACAAGACCACTAACACCACCACAAGAACACTAACAACACCACAAGACCACTAACAATACCACAAGACCACTAACAACACCACAAGAACACTAACAACACCACCACAAGAACACTAACACCACCACAAGACCACTAACACCACCACAAGACCACTAACACCACCACAAGACCACTAACACCACCACAAGAACACTAACAACACCAGAAGACCACTAACAGCACCACAAGAACACTAACACCACCACAAGACCACTAACACCACCACAAGATCACTAACACCACCACAACACCACTAACACCACCACAACACCACTAACACCACCACAACACCACTAACACCACCACAAGACCACTAACAACACCACAAGACCACTAACACCACCACAAGACTACTAACACCACCACAAGACCACTAACACCACCACAAGACCACTAACAACACCACCACAAGACCACTAACAACACCACAAGACCACTAACGCCACCACAACACCACTAACAACACCACAACAACACTAACACCACCACAACACCACCAGAACATCACTAACAACACCACCACAACACCACTAACAACACCACAACAACACTAACACCACCACAACACCACTAACAACACCACAACACCACTAACACCACCACAACACCACTAACAACACCACCACAACACCACTAACAACACCACAACAACACTAACACCACCACAACACCACTAACAACACCACCAGAACATCACTAACAACACCACCACAACACCACAACACCACTAACAACACCACAACAACACTAACACCACCACAACACCACTAACAACACCACAACAACACTAGCACCACCACAACACCACTAACAACACCACTAACAACACCACAACAACTAACACCACCACAACACCACTAACAACACCACAACACCACTAACACCACCACAACACCACTAACACCACCACAACACCACTAACACCACCACAACACCACTAACAACACCACAACAACACTAACACCACCACAACAACACTAACACCACCACAACACCACTAACACCACCACAACACCACTAACAACACCACCAAACAAGAGTCACAACCACGTACCAACGTACAACAAAGGTTAAAACAAATAAACGTGTGTCAAGAGATAGAGAGGAAATCAAGCCAATCACATTGGAGATACGTATGTAAATGCACGTTAGAGGGGGAAGAGAAAAACTAACACACAGATATTTTATGGTACAGAGAATGGGAGACAGAAAAACGAAAAATTCAATCAAGATAGAGATAGAGTGGAAGAAGATAATCCGATATTGAGACACCAATGTTGAAAACAATAAAATTAAAAAAAAAAATATATATATATATACATATATATATATATATATATATATATATATGCACTCAAAACGCCCAGGCAATAAAACAGGAAAAAACACAAAACGCGCAGGATATAAAACAGGGAAAAAAAGCAAAAAGCCCCCCAGGAAATAAAATAAAACTGGGGGATGGGGAAAAAAAACCTTAGTTGTGAAAGAAACATCGAATGAGTGGAAAATATTGAGTGAAATGTATATAAAAATACAAATTCCTGTATTATTAATATAAATTAATGTATGGTAGGAGACCTATAGCAAATTATTATATAAGAAACAGGTGGTAGGAAATGTCCTAAGAAACTACTAATAAGGACTTTATTGGGGCTACGTTTCGCCCTCCAGAAGAAAATAAAGACGAGGATATATATAGCTACACAGAGGATACGTAACTATACCGAGGATATATAAGTACACGAGGATATATAAGTATATTCCAAGATCTCTTTCCAATTTCACTATATGTGGCGGCTCTGATAAAATAACTTATTACAAGCCTGGTGTTCCAAGGCATAGGAGTCACCGTCTAACATCGACCAGGTCCCTATACTTATCTGAGATCTTCCTGCGAAGGTTTGAATCCTGTTGTAGACTCAGATATAATGATGCCTGTGGTGTCCCTTCTTCAATACTTTCTTAATTATATATATATATATATATATATATATATATATATATATATATATATATATATATATATATATATATATATATATATATATATATATATATATATATATATATATATATATATATATATATATATATATATATATATATATATACATTACTCTGTTGCAAACACACACACGCCTAGTAGCGTTCAGTGAAAAGGAGGGGCCAGGAGCTGAGCATCGACCCCTGCAACCACAATTAGGTGAGCACACACGCACACACACACACACACACACACACACACACACACACACACACACACACACACACACACACACACACACGCACACACACACACACACACACACAAACACACACACGCACACACACACGCACACACACACACACACACACACACACACACACACACACACACACACGCACACACACACGCACACACACACGTACACACACACACACACACACACACACACACACACACACACACACACACACACACACACACACACATACACACACACACACACACACACACACGCACGCACGCACACACACATACCGAGTACATCGCCAAAAGCACACATTAACCAGATAACTGCTGCGGCATATGCGCGCTTGGCAAACCTGAGAATAGCGTTCCGGTACCTCAGTAAGGAATCGTTCAAGACTTTATACACTGTGTGCGTCAGGCCCATACTGGAGTACGCAGCAACAGTTTGGAACCCACACCTGGTCAAACACGTCAAGAAATTAGAGAAAGTGCAAAGGTTTGCAACAAGGCTAGTTCCAGAGCTACGGGAAATGTCCTATGAAGAAAGGTTGAGGGAAATCGGTCTGACAACACTGGAGGACAGGAGGGTCAGGGAAGACATGATAACGACATACAAAATACTGCGTGGAATAGACAAGGTGGACGATGTTCCAGAGATGGGACACAGAAACAAGGGGTCACAATTGGAAGCTGAAAACTCAGATGAGTCAAAGGGATGTTAAGAAGTATTTCTTCAGTCACAGAGTAGTTAGGAAGTGGAATAGTCTGGCAAGCGATGTAGTGGAGGCAGGAACTATACATAGTTTTAAGACGAGATATGATAAAGCTCATGGAGCAGGGGGAGAGAGGACCTAGTAGCGGTCGGTGAAGAGGCGGGGCCAGGAGCTGAATATCGACCCCTGCAACCACAATTAGGTGAGTACAATTCGGTGAGGTGAGTACACACACACACACACACACACACACACACACACACACACACACACACACACACACACACACACACATACACACACACACACACACACACACACACACACATAATGTCGTCAGGGAGTGGAAAAGGGGTCTTCTCCAGCCAATCACAGCACAGATATAAACAGATCTGCTGGACCAAATTGCCTGACGGAGTACTAAGCCCAATAGAGAGTGTGGCAGTTGTTTTTGTGGACGAAATTAGTTAAAAGTTATCAGGGTGTGATTGACTAGAGGGCGCTGCCTCACACGGGTATCACGTGACCCTTAGGGAGTGAGGGGAGAGAGAGAGAGAGGGGAGGGAGTGAGACAGAGGGAGGAGAGGGGTATTTGTAGCATTAAGTATGACACATGTGGATATTTTATATTTGTGGATATGTACTCGCCTATTTGTGGCTGCTGGGGTCGATTCTCGGTTCCTGGCTGCATGTCTACCTGGAGGTAGTTCCAAGGGTCAACGCCCCCGCGGCCCAGTCCTTGACCAGGGCTCATGGTGGATCAGAACTTGATCAACCAGGCTGTTACTGCTGGTCGCACGCAATCCAACGCCCGTAGAGAGTACTCATACATATTATGCATGGATACGTGAAGACATTGGAGATGTCTGCCCTAGAAGACGGCCTCAGTGTTACGCCGAATTATATACTATTTATATTTTTTGTTTTATTTTATGTATGCAAAAAGTCGACCAAGTTCTCACACCTTGAAGAACAGCGGTTCGATCACCGGTCGACGTGTTGGGCCTTGTTTCCTTATTAAGACACCTGCTGTCCTTGTTGACCTAGCAGTAAGTAGGTACCTGGGCGTTAGTCACTTTACACCTGCTGTCCCTGTTGACCTAGCAGTAAGTAGGTACCTGGGTGTTAGGCCACTGATGTGGGTGGCATCCTGGGTAAGAGAATTAAAGGACCCCAATGGAAATAAGTCAGTCGGATGACATTGGCTTTATTGGGTTATCCTGGGTTACTAACCCTCAGGGTTAAAAATTCGTGCACACACACACACACACACACACACACACACACACACACACACACACACACACACACACACACACACACACACACACATGAAGCACTAAACTACAGACCAGTGTCACTGACATGTATAGTATGCAAAATCATGGAGAAGATTATCAGGAGAAGAGTGGTGGAACACCTAGAAAGGAACGATCTCATCAACAACAGCCAACATGGTTTCAGGGACGGGAAATCCTGTGTCACAAACCTACTGGAGTTCTATGACATGGTGACAGCAGTAAGACAAGAGAGAGAGGGGTGGGTGGATTGCATTTTCTTGGACTGCAAGAAGGCTTTTGACACAGTACCACACAAGAGATTAGTGCAAAAACTGGAGGACCAAGCAGGGATAACAGGGAAGGCACTACAATGGATCAGGGAATACTTGTCAGGAAGACAGCAGCGAGTCATGGTACGAGGAGAGGTGTCAGAGTGGGCACCTGTGACCAGCGGGGTCCCACAGGGGTCAGTCCTAGGACCAGTGCTGTTTCTGGTATTTGTGAACGACATGACGGATGGAATAAACTCCGAGGTGTCCCTGTTTGCAGATGACGTGAAGTTGATGAGAAGAGTTCATTCGATCGAAGACCAGGCGGAAATACAAAGGGATCTGAACAGGCTGCAGACCTGGTCCAGCAACTGGCTCCTGGAGTTCAATCCCACCAAGTGCAAAGTCATGAGGATTGGGGAAGGGCAAAGAAGACCGCAGACGGAGTACAGTCTAGGGGGCCAGAGACTACAAACCTCACTCAAGGAAAAAGATCTTGGGGTGAGTATAACACCAGGCACATCTCCTGAAGCGCACATCAACCAAATAACTGCTGCAGCATATGGGCGCCTGGCAAACCTCAGAACAGCATTCCGACATCTTAATAAGGAATCGTTCAGGACCCTGTACACCGTGTACGTTAGGCCCATATTGGAGTATGCGGCACCAGTCTGGAACCCACACCTAGCCAAGCACGTAAAGAAACTAGAGAAAGTGCAAAGGTTTGCAACAAGACTAGTCCCAGAGCTAAGAGGTATGTCCTACGAGGAGAGGTTAAGGGAAATCAACCTGACGACACTGGAGGACAGGAGAGATAGGGGGGACATGATAACGACTTACAAAATACTGAGAGGAATTGACAAGATGGGCGAAGACAGGATGTTCCAGAGACTGGACACAGCAACAAGGGGACACAGTTGGAAGCTGAAGACACAGATGAATCAAAGGGATGTTAGGAAGTATTTCTTCAGCCACTGAGTAGTCAGGAAGTGGAATAGTTTGGGAAGCGATATAGTGGAGGCAGGATCCATACATAGCTTTAAGCAGAGATACGATAAAGCTCATGGTTAAGGGAGAGTGACCTAGTAGCGACCAGTGAAGAGGCGGGGCCAGGAGCTTGGACTCGACCCCTGCAACCTTAACTAGGTGAGTACAACTAGGTGAGTACACACACACAGAGTGCAGCTGATTAGGCTAAATTAAATTACACTTGTTATAATAACGTTAAGTAAGTTTTCTAAGGTTCTTTTGGTACAAAATTATTAATTTTTACATCAACATAAATGAAAAAATTAATAAATTTAATGTAAAAATTAATAATTTTGTACCAAAAGAACCTTAGAAAACTTACCTAACCCTATTATAACAAACGCAATTTAATTTAGCCTAATCAATTAAATATTTTAGATAACTTTACAATTATTTAATAATAAACAAACACAACGAAATATATTTTTATCGTTAAATTCAGAATTACTTTTGCAAAATTACTGCATACACAAATTTTCGCTTGCCTTATTCGGCAAGAAGAGTGTTGCTATTTAAGCCAAAATCGCAAGTTTTACGTATTCGGCACGACGTATCTATATATATATATATATATATATATATATATATATATATATATATATATATATATATATATATATATATATATATATATATATATGTCGTGCCGAATATGCAAAACTGGTCAATTAGCAAGAACTCATTTAAAATTAAGTCCTTTCTAAAATTTTCTCCTATACGTTTAAAGATATATATTTTTCATTAATGTTAATGTAAAAATTTTTAATTTTGCACCAAAAGAATCTTAGAAAACTTACCTAACCTTATTATAACAAGAACAATTTATTTTAGCCTAACCCAACTAAATATATTTTAAATACGTTTATAATAATTTAGTACTAAACAAACACAATCAAATATATTTTTTTCGTTAGGTTCAGAATGAATTTGGCGAAATTATTGCATACACAATTTTTCACTTGTCCTAAATGGCAAGATGAGCGTTGCTATTTAAGCCAAGATCGCAAGTTCTGCCTATTCGGCACGACATATATATATATATATATATATATATATATATATATATATATATATATATATATATATATATATATATATATATATTTATATATATATATATATTTATATATATATATATATATATATATATATATATATATATATATATATATATATATATATATATATATATATATATATATATATATATATATATATATATATATATATATATATATATATATATATATATATATATATACATATATATATATATACATATATATATATATTAGAAATGTTAAAAGCAGGTGGGGATATAGTTTTGGAGTGGTTGGTGCAATTGTTTAATAAATGTATGGAAGAGGGTAAGGTACCTAGGGATTGGCAGAGAGCATGCATAGTTCCTTTGTATAAAGGCAAAGGGGATAAAAGAGAGTGCAAAAATTATAGGGGGATAAGTCTGTTGAGTGTACCTGGTAAAGTGTATGGTAGAGTTATAATTGAAAGAATTAAGAGTAAGACGGAGAATAGGATAGCAGATGAACAAGGAGGCTTTAGGAAAGGTAGGGGGTGTGTGGACCAGGTGTTTACAGTGAAACATATAAGTGAACAGTATTTAGATAAGGCTAAAGAGGTCTTTGTGGCATTTATGGATTTGGAAAAGGCGTATGACAGGGTGGATAGGGGGGCAATGTGGCAGATGTTGCAAGTGTATGGTGTAGGAGGTAGGTTACTGAAAGCAGTGAAGAGTTTTTACGAGGATAGTGAGGCTCAAGTTAGAGTATGTAGGAAAGAGGGAAATTTTTTCCCAGTAAAAGTAGGCCTTAGACAAGGATGTGTGATGTCACCGTGGTTGTTTAATATATTTATAGATGGGGTTGTAAGAGAAGTAAATGCGAGGGTCTTGGCAAGAGGCGTGGAGTTAAAAGATAAAGAATCACACACAAAGTGGGAGTTGTCACAGCTGCTCTTTGCTGATGACACTGTGCTCTTGGGAGATTCTGAAGAGAAGTTGCAGAGATTGGTGGATGAATTTGGTAGGGTGTGCAAAAGAAGAAAATTAAAGGTGAATACAGGAAAGAGTAAGGTTATGAGGATAACAAAAAGATTAGGTGATGAAAGATTGAATATCAGATTGGAGGGAGAGAGTATGGAGGAGGTGAACGTATTCAGATATTTGGGAGTGGACGTGTCAGCGGATGGGTCTATGAAAGATGAGGTGAATCATAGAATTGATGAGGGAAAAAGAGTGAGTGGTGCACTTAGGAGTCTGTGGAGACAAAGAACTTTGTCCTTGGAGGCAAAGAGGGGAATGTATGAGAGTATAGTTTTACCAACGCTCTTATATGGGTGTGAAGCGTGGGTGATGAATGTTGCAGCGAGGAGAAGGCTGGAGGCAGTGGAGATGTCATGTCTGAGGGCAATGTGTGGTGTGAATATAATGCAGAGAATTCGTAGTTTGGAAGTTAGGAGGAGGTGCGGGATTACCAAAACTGTTGTCCAGAGGGCTGAGGAAGGGTTGTTGAGGTGGTTCGGACATGTAGAGAGAATGGAGCGAAACAGAATGACTTCAAGAGTGTATCAGTCTGTAGTGGAAGGAAGGCGGGGTAGGGGTCGGCCTAGGAAGGGTTGGAGGGAGGGGGTAAAGGAGGTTTTGTGTGCGAGGGGCTTGGATTTCCAGCAGGCATGCTTGAGCGTGTTTGATAGGAGTGAATGGAGACAAATGGTTTTTAATACTTGACGTGCTGTTGGAGTGTGAGCAAAGTAACATTTATGAAGGGATTCAGGGAAACCGGCAGGCCGGACTTGAGTCCTGGAGATGGGAAGTACAGTGCCTGCACTCTGAAGGAGGGGTGTTAATGTTGCAGTTTAAAAACTGTAGTGTAAAGCACCCTTCTGGCAAGACAGTGATGGAGTGAATGATGGTGAAAGTTTTTCTTTTTCGGGCCACCCTGCCTTGGTGGGAATCGGCCGGTGTGATAATAAAAAAAAAAAAATAAAAAATATATATATATATATATATATTATATTAACAAATATCATCTCGGTCCACAGCAGGATTCGAACCTGCACATTATGTATCAAAGTACACAGTACTTCGCCATTCAGCCAGATCTGGGATCTGGTTGAATGGCAGGTTGAACATTCTTGGCTCATGCATGTTGACACAATGCTCTCTTGCTGTGCCAATGGCGCCCCTGTTTTTCACTTGGTCTATTTTACATTCTGTTACACTGTTATGGTAGTATGTAGGTTTGCGACTAGGCCCTCAAGTATCAACTAGGCGCTCAAGCATCAACTAATCACTCAAGTATCAAGTAGGCGCTCAAGCATCAACTAGGCACTCAAACATCACTAGGTACTCAAGCATCAACTAGGCGCTCAGGCATCAACTAGGCGCTCAAGCATCAAATAGGCCCTTAATTATGAACTAGACCCTCAAGTATCAACTAGGCCCTCAAGCATCAACTAGGCCTCAAGTATCTACCAGGCCCTTAAGTATCTACCAGGCGCTCAAGTATCTACTAGACCCTCAAATCTTTACTAGGCCCTCAAGTACCAACTAGGTCCTCAAATATCTACTAGGTCCTCAAATATCTACTAGGTCCTCAAATATCTACTAGGTCCTCAAATATCTACTAGGTCCTCAAATATCTACTAAGCCCTGAAGTATCTACTAGACCCTCAAATATCTACTAGACCCTGAAGTGCTCACCAGACCCTCAAGTATCCACTAGGCCCTGAAATATCTTCCACGAATACCTCGTTGTATCTCTCTCTCTTCTTCGTTCCAGAGAACCAAGAACTCTGAGACGCTCCCAGTAATGTACACTGTTTACTGGCTCTGTTCAAGATGTATAAAAAACTGCACTTTCCCAGTTCTGACATATTTGTTACCCTGAACACAGCCGTCAACACCCAGCAACATCTTCAACATGAGCCACAGAGATTTGCTAACACCATTATGTCTTGTGTTTTGAAAGTTTTCTTTATGCACTCCATCAATGGTATGAAATGGTTCATGAGGCTAGGAGTGAAGAGGCGGAGCCAGGAGCTGAGGTCAACCACTACAATCACAAATAGTTAATACATACACAGTTGCAATAAGATCACAGTAAACAGGTGATATCACAATATGCAAAACAGCCACTGTGAAAAAAAAATAAAATTCCAAGCGCTTTCGTGATTTCTTATATTATCAAGGACCTGTAAAATTAATAGAACAAATGAAGACTTATAAGGTTGAGATATCACCCCACGGTAACGTCCGACATCACACTCGTCCCATTATGATGCGGGTGAGATGGTCAAGGACTTGTCAAACATAGCTTAAATTGTTCCCAAATTTTATTAATTATAAATGAATCTAATGTGTATAATCCTAAACCAATATTCATATTAAAATCAAAACTATTTTCGAAGCTTGATTGAATTATATTTCTCTCAACAATAGACCTACTTGATAGGTAAAAGATTAGGTAAGGAATAGCCCAAACGACTCGGGAGTGAAAAGACAAGGCTAGCAGCTTGTCTCTTCACTTTCCCTTTCAAGGAGGAGGTTCCGCTCTCGCAGACTATGTCTTGTTCACTGTCTGTTCAAGCAGACTGTCGCTGTGAGACAGACAGGCAAGCGGACAACTCCTCACTACTACCAAGCAAAACATCCATTCCAATCCAACGTAATGTTCCCTTGTGTTGTCTCCCACACTCGCAGATCTCCCCAGGGAGGACCAATCCCCTCCCTCATCTCTGTCTATTATCCTGATCCCCCAATCACGCCTGCTGGTACTGAACCAGCGCCCACACCTCATCCACGGCAATATGGGCTCTCTAGCCCTCTCTTCAACATGCTGGGACTACCCTGTTTTTTTGCTCCCATAATTAGTTGATAGATCCTGCTCTCTCTACCTCTCTCTCTCTCTCTCTCTCACACACACACACACACATACAGGATCCATACACAGCTTTAAGATGAGGTACGATAAGGCTCTTGGAACAGGGAGTGAACTTAGTACAGACCAGCGATGAGGCGGGGCCAGGAGCTGTGACTTGACCCCTGCAACCATAAATTGCCGAGATGAGCACACACACACACACACACACACACACACACACACGCACACACACACACACACACACACACACACACACACACACACGCACACACACACACACACACACACACACACACACACACGCACACACACACACACACACACACACACACACACACACACACACACACACACACACACACACGCACACACACACACACACACACACACACACACACACACACACACACACACACACACACACACACACACACACACACACACACACACACACACACACACACACACACACTCACACACACACACTGTTTCAATACATAAATAAAGAAGGCAGTGAAGACACTGTAAACTACAAGTCAGTATCCCTGACAGGTGTAAACTACAGGTTAGTATCCCTGACAAGTGCAAACTACAGGTCAGTATCCCTGACAAGCGTAAACTACAGGTCAGTATCCCTGACAAGTGTAAACTACAGGTCAGTATCCCTGACAAGTGCAAACTACAGGTCAGTATCCCTGACAAGTGCAAACTACAGGTCAGTATCCCTCACAAGTGTAAACTACAGGTCAGTATCCCTGACAAGTGTAAACTACAGGTCAGTATCCCTGACAAGTGCAAACTACAGGTCAGTATCCCTGACAAGTGCAAACTACAGGTCAGTATCCCTGACAAGTGCAAACTACAGGTCAGTATCCCTGACAAGTGCAAACTACAGGTCAGTATCCCTGACAAGTGATGTAAAAATATCGTTAAAAACGATCAAAGGAAAGGTGATAAATTACCCACTAACTAGTAAACAATTCAGTTTCTTGTCTACATGCTGATCAATATCAAATCTTTTAAGTTATTAAAAAGGTCTGGTAAATTGCTCAAGAAAGATATATATCGGCTGAGTGTTTATATAAGATATTAAGAAAGTTTTCAATAGTTCCCCGTGAGAGATTAATTTGTGAACTACAAAATATTGAAGGAATATAAGATAAATTATTATACTGGAAGAGAAAGTGAGAGGAAAATGTGAATAGTCATAAGAGGAAAAATATCCTCAGGGGAAGACGTCACAAGTGGAGTGCCTCAAGGATCTGCACTTGCTCTCAGAATGTTTATAACTTACGTAAATGACTAAAGAGAAAGAATTTAAAAAAAGGCACTTGAATATGACGTAAAAATAACTTTGGTAAAATAATAAAAAAAAAAATATTTTAAATCAGTACAAGATGACTTACCTAAATTGTGTAAAAAGAGAGACAGATGGATGATGGAATTTAATACAGATAAATGCCACATGCCAGAAATGGAATAAAGAACATTAGGCCACATGAAGAATATAAACTGTGTGACAAAATAATGAAAGTATCACAGAGAGAGAGAGAGAGAGAGAGAGAGAGAGAGAGAGACCTACGAGTTATTATTAAAAAAAATCACTGTAAGATCATATAAATGAAATTTTGAGAAACTGGATGTTTAACTGACGAACTGTAAAACAATTTTCAAATTTGTATACGGATTTAGAACTGTTACAAAACTATTAACAGCAGCAGCAGCAGCAGCAGCAGCAGCAGCAGCAGCAGCAGCAGCAGCAGCAGCAGCAGCAGCAGCAGCAGCAGCAGCAGCAGCAGCAGCAGCAGGTGTGTGGTGCCCACACCTCAGAAAACATGTGGGTAAGTTGGAAAAGGCCCAGAAAGAGATATAAAAATCACTGCCAGTCCTGAAAAGATATGAGTTACAATGAGAGGTTGACAAGACTAAACATGACCACTTTGCCTGATAGCAGGAAAAGATGACACATGATAACCACATATAAGGCCACACAAGAACATGAAATAGAAGATAAGAAAGATATCTTAGTATCTGCAAGAGAGATAACAAGACAAATATAACTCCTAGATAACAATTCGAAAAAAAAAATTGTTAGCGTTTCAGAACGGTCGAAAGGGAGCGGTGTGATGCACTGTGGGAAAGGGACGAAACATCGCGACACAGAGGGATGAACGAAGATCCCGGGAATGGGATCAGTGATTATTCCATATGGCAGAGATTACCATCTCTGACGACAATCCAATTTTGTCTCTGGTAATGGTGGCCGGTCATGGTGGTCGATGGTAGGTGATGGTAGGGGTGAGGGAAGGTGATGGTAGGGGTGAGGGAAGGTGATGGTAGGGGTGAGGGAAGGTGATGGAAGGGGTGAGGGAAGGTGATGGAAGGTGGTGATGCTAGGGGTGAAGAAAGATGGTGATGGTATGTTGTGATGGTTGGTAGTGATGGTAGGTGGTGATGCTAGGGGTGAAGAAAGATGGTGATGGTATGTTGTGATGGTTGGTAGTGATGGTAGGTGGTGATGATAGGTGGTGATGGTAGGTGGTGATGGTAGGGGTGAGGGAAGGTGATGGAAGGGGTGAGGGAAGGTGATGGTAGGTGGTGATGCTAGGGGTGAAGAAAGATGGTGATTGTATGTTGTGATGGTTGGTAGTGATGGTAGGTGGTGATGATAGGTGGAGATGGTAGGTGGTGATGGTAGGGGTGAGGGAAGGTGATGGTAGGGGTGAGGGAAGGTGATGGAAGGGGTGAGGGATAGATGGATGATGGAAGTCAATTTGGATAAATGCGATGTTATGGAAATGGGAGAAAGTGCCAGACCCTGGCAAAATATTGAAAGACTCAGAGAAAGATCTAGGAGTTAGCATTAAAAAAAATTTCACTGGAGGATTATATTAACGAGAAATGAATATGATGTGAGAAATGAATATGTTGTGAGAAATATGTTACACTAGAGAGTTCTAAAACAACTCTCCAATATACATAAGTAATATGCATAAGTAAAAGCAATCTATAACACATCAGATCCAAAAAAAAAATATCCAGCAGGTGTGTAGTGCCAACACCTGCAAAAACATGTGCATAAGTTAGGTTAGGTAAAATATAACTTACATAATAATGAGTGGAGATGAAAAATGAAAGTTATGACAGCAGGAAAACATGGGAAAAGACACAACTTTGTGGAAAATGGTATAAAATACTGACAAGTTGAAGATTAAGACACATGTGCAGCAGTTGGGTACCTTTATTGTTGAAACGTTTCGCCTACACAGTAGACTTCTTCAGTCGAATACAAAGGCAGCAGGTGTGTAGTTAGATGTAATCAGTCCAGACCATGGAGCTGAACTGTTCTCCAGGCTGAGGGACTGACCACCTCAAGTACTATTTCTTCAAGGTTGATGGACTGATTACATCATCCTCACTACTACACTACTGCTGCCTCTGTGTTTGACTGAAGAAGCCTACTGTGTAAGCGAAACGTTGCAACAATAAAGATACCTAACTGTTACACATGTGTCTCAGTCATCAACGATAAAGATTTCTTAGTCCCTACAACTGTGCTAACACCAGGCGAAAGTTGAAAGTTGAAGAATAAGTAGAGCTGAAGAGAGTGGTTGGTAACTGTTAATATATATATGATGAGTAAATTATTAAGGGACACTAGGAGCAGAAGTTATATTCTGCAGCCAGAAATAAGTTATTACAAAAAGGTAATTATACACACACACACACACACATACACACACACACACACACACACACACACACACACACACACACACACACACACACACACACACACACACACACACACACACACGCACACACTGGGAAAACCTAGAGCCACATGGGGGTCCCGAAACATGGAGAGCCAAGATGATAGATATGGTACTTGAAAACCTCATGCATCAACATGTCAGGGACACAACCAGAGAGAGAGGGGAGGATGAGCCAGCAAGACTGGATCTTATGTTCACCCTGAGCAGTTCAGACATTGAGGACATCACTTACGAGAGGCCCCTTGGAGCTAGCGATCACGTGGTTCTGAGTTTTGATTATATAGTAGAGTTACAAGTGGAGAAGGTAACAGGAACTGAAGGGGACAGGCCAAACTATAAAAGGGGGGACTACACAGGTATGAGAAACTTCCTGCAGGAGGTTCAGTGGGACAGAGAAATGGTAGGAAAATCAGTAAACGAGATGATGGAATATGTGGCAACAAAGTGCAAGGAGGCAGAGGAAAGGTTTGTTCCCAAGGGAAACAGAAATAATAGGAAGACCAAAACGAGTCCTTGGTTTACCCGAAGGTGTAGGGAGGCAAGAACTAAGTGCAACAGAGAATGGAAAAGGTATAGGAGGCATAGGACCCAGGAAAACAAGGAGATTAGTAGAAGAGCCAGAAACGAGTATGCACAGATAAGGAGGGAGGCCCAGCGACAGTATGAAAACGACATAGCATCGAAAGTCAAATCTGACCCGAAACTGCTGTATAGCCACATTAGGAGGAAGACAACAGTCAAGGACCAGGTGATAAGGCTGAGGAAAGAAGGTGGAGAACTCACAAGAAACGATCAAGAGGTATGTGAGGAGCTCAACACGAGATTTAAGGAAGTATTTACAGTAGAGACAGGAAGGACTCTGGGGGGACAGACCAGATGGGGACACCAGCAAGGAATACACCAACAAGTGTTGGACGACATACATACAGATGAGGAGGAGGTGAAGAAACTGCTAAGGGACATCGATACCTCAAAGGCAATGGGACCGGACAACATCTCCCCGTGGATCCTTAGAGAGGGAGCAGATATGTTGTGCGTGCCACTTACCACAATCTTCAACACGTCCCTGGAAACTGGGCAACTACCTGAGGTATGGAAGACGGCAAATGTAGTTCCCATTTTTAAAAAAGGAGACAGAAAAGAGGCACTAAACTATAGACCTGTGTCATTGACGTGTATAGTATGCAAAGTTATGGAGAAGATTATCAGGAGGAGAGTGGTGGAGCACCTAGAACGGAACAAGAGTATAAATGCCAACCAGCACGGATTCATGGAAGGCAAATCCTGTGTCACAAACCTTCTGGAGTTTTATGATAAAATAACAGAAGTAAGACACGAGAGAGAGGGGTGGGTTGATTGCATCTTCTTGGACTGCAAGAAGGCCTTTGACACAGTTCCTCACAAGAGATTAGTGCAGAAGCTAGAGCATCAGGCGCATATAACAGGAAGGGCACTGCAATGGATCAGAGAATACCTGACAGGGAGGCAACAACGAGTCATGGTACGTAATGATGTATCACAGTGGGCACCTGTGACGAGCGGGGTCCCACAGGGGTCGGTCCTAGGACCAGTGCTATTTTTGGTATATGTGAACGACATGATGGAAGGGTTAGACTCAGAAGTGTCCCTGTTTGCAGATGATGTGAAGTTAATGAGGAGAATTAAATCAGATGAGGACCAGGCAGGACTTCAAAGAGACCTGGACAGACTGGACACCTGGTCCAGCAAATGGCTTCTCGAATTTAATCCTGCCAAATGCAAAGTCATGAAGATAGGGGAAGGGCACAAAAGATCACAGACAGAGTATAGGCTAGGTGGCCAAAGACTGCAAACCTCACTCAAGGAGAAAGATCTTGGGGTGAGTATAACACCGAGCATGTCTCCGGAAGCACACATCAATCAGATAACTGCTGCAGCATATGGGCGCCTGGCAAATCTGAGAACAGCATTCCGATACCTTAGTAAGGAATCGTTCAAGACACTGTACACCGTGTATGTCAGGCCCATACTGGAGTATGTAGCACCTGTTTGGAACCCGCACTTGATAAAGCACGTCAAGAAACTAGAGAAAGTACAAAGGTTTGCGACAAGGTTAGTTCCAGAGCTAAGGGGAATGTCCTATGAAGAAAGATTAAGGGAAATCGGCCTGACGACACTGGAGGACAGGAGGGTCAGGGGAGACATGATAACGACATATAAAATTCTGCGTGGAATAGACAAGGTGGACAAAGACAGGATGTTCCAGGGAGGGGACACAGAAACAAGAGGCCACAATTGGAAGTTGAAGACACAAATGAGTCAGAGAGATATTAGGAAGTATTTCTTCAGTCATAGAGTTGTCAGGCAGTGGAATAGCCTAGAAAATGACGTAGTGGAGGCAGGAACCATACACAGTTTTAAGACGAGGTTTGATAAAGCTCATGGAGCGGGGAGAGAGAGGGCCTAGTAGCAACCGGTGAAGAGGCGGGGCCAGGAGCTAAGACTCGACCCCTGCAACCACAAATAGGTGAGTACAAATAGGTGAGTACACACACACACACACACACACACACACACACACACACACACACACACACACACACACACACGCACGCACGCACGCACGCACACACACACACACACACACACACACACACACACGCACGCACGCACGCACACACACACACACACACACACACACACACACACACAGGGTTAAGCACAACAAGGTACCATCAATCACCATTGCGACGAGATACCCAGAACAGAAAACGATAAAAAAAGGTAAAAAAAGCAGTACATGAAACAAAGGAAATAGATGTGACACAAGGTAACAAGGCTATACCATACCTCTCTGTCTTCTGATTGGTTCCCCTAACCTCCCCGCCCTGTCTTCTCATTGGTTCTCTAACTTCCCTCCATCCCCCTTCCCCCCCCTCTCTCTCTCTCTCTCTCTCTCTCTCTCTCTCTCTCTCTCTCTCTCTCTCTCTCTCTCTCTCTCTCTCTCTCTCTCTCTCTCTCTCTCTCTCTCTCTCTCTCTCTCTCTCTCTCTCTCTCTCTCTCTCTCTCTCTCTCTCCCTCTCTCTCTCTCTCTCTCTCTCTCTCTCTCCATACACTTGTCGACGAATAAGACCTTATAAACCATGGCTGGTTCATTAGGTTTCAAGTCTATCTACTATACGATGGTCATTAAGACTGCATGTCACCTGTACACCACCAGTCAAGAATACTTTAATATCTAAAATACTAAGTAAAGTAAACTACCAGTGTATATACTCTAACATATACATTTATCGGTGTATATACACACATAAACATCTCTAAATAGACATACACAAATACAAGTATAAATAGCCTTGCAAAACATTACTTTGTGTCGTCACTCGATAAGAAAACATATTAACATTTATTTACAAAAAAAAAAAAAAACATCGTCGCTCGAACAAAAACAAAAACAAAAGACATATGCAACCAGTGGCTTTATCAATAAAATTTAAGGCTGGCGAAACGTCTACAATAAAGATCCCCAGATGGTGCACATGTGTCTAATTCTTCATGAATAGTGGCACGTCTTTCCCAGTTAACACTGTGTCTTAAGGTTATTACATGATGGAACTAACCAGCTCTGACTCACGAAATCGTAATAACACGATTGCAAACAAACCATACTCCGGCCGGGATTGAACCCGCGGTCAGAGAGTCTCAAAACTCCAGACCGTCGCGTTAGCTACTGGACCAGCTAGCCACAATAAGATTCTTTTCTGTATAACACTAACAGTACACGATTCTCAAGGCTCAGGGACTGACCACCTTAAAACCATACCTCAAAGTTGATGGTCTGACCACCTTAAAACCACTACCTCAAGGTTGATGGACTGACCACCTTAAAACCACTACCTCAAGGTTGATGGACTGACCACCTTAAAACTTCAAGGGTGATGGACTGATTACATCGTCTTCAAGTATCTTCTGCTTCTATCAACTTTTCTGTACTCGACTGAAGAAGCCTACTGTGTAGGCGAAACGTTTCGAAATAAAGATACCTAACTGTTGCATATGTGTCTTACCTAACAACCTGTCGGTATTTTATATAATTTGAATGTTCATTACCTCAAGGCTCAGGGACTGACCACCTTAAAACCACTACCTCAAGGTTGATGGACTGACCACGTCATCAAGAACAACTGGATGTGTCACTGGCGTAAGAAAACAAAAACCTCAATAAAAGAACAGTACAGGAGCTTTACCGAAAGGAAACGTTTTGCCACGAGTGGCTTCATCGGTCTCTCAATAAATGTACTGAAATAAACACAAATATCTTCGACAGTTTGTCGGTGTCACTATAACATTTGCAACACATAAAGAAAGACTCGTTTATGCTTTACTGTTTCCCAAAACATTTTGGTGAGTGAGGAATTTAAGTGCGGCTCTTTCTCAATCTTCTATCCTATTTCCCAGAGTGAACTAGCTCTTATTAGCTTAACCTAACCTGATTGGATCAACCACTCAGGATAACCTGGTTTTGATAATTGTTTTCTGATTATTTCACTTTCTAAGTAAAGAAACATAGGCCCACTAATCCGAGGAAAATGGTAGACATAAGAACATACGATTGGAGAAGCACTGCTAAAGGTCTACTGGTCCGTGAGGAATAAGTCACATGTGTATTATCTAAGTATTTTTACTCTGAAGACGGTTTGCAAAACCAGTGGAATATGGAGCAATCAGTCCCCAGTCTTGCAGGAGTATACACAGAAGAGAGCGGAAGATGAGGTAATCAGTCCCTCAGCCAACCACTGGTTAACCCTAGGTAGGTCTATCTTATACATCTAACCAGGTACCCACCCAACCTATTTTTAAAAATGACGAATAAAACACATGTGCAACGCCTGGTACCTTATTCATCACGAAAATAACCTGGTATCTTATTCATCACGGAGATACCCTGGTATCTTATTCATCAAGAAGATACCCTGGTATCTTATTCATCACGAAGATACCCTGGTATCTTATTCATCACGGAGATACCCTGGTATATTATTCATCACGGAGATACCCTGGTATCTTATTCATCACGGAGATACCCTGGTATCTTATTCATCACGGAGATACCCTGGTATCTTATTCATCACGGAGATACCCTGGTATCTTATTCATCACGGAGATACCCTGGTATCTTATTCATCACGGAGATACCCTGGTATCTTATTCATCACGGAGATACCCTGGTATCTTATTCATCACGGAGATACCCTGGTATCTTATTCATCACGGAGATACCCTGGTATCTTATTCATCACGGAGATACCCTGGTATCTTATCCATCACGGAGATACCCTGGTATCTTATTCATCACGAAGATACCCAGGTATCTTATTCATCAAGAAGATACCCAGGTATCTTATTCATCAAGAAGATACCCAGGTATCTTATTCATCACGGAGATACCCTGGTATCTTATTCATCAAGAAGATACCCAGGTATCTTATTCATTAACTCATCAGTACCAGTGAGGCAATGAATCACATCATTATTTGGGAAGAGTGATGAGTAAAGTCATAACGTGATACCAGACATCGTTTCGCCCAGTCATGTGACAGATGCTTCACCAGACTCACTTTCGCCACGGTTCGGTTACCACTACAAATGCCTCTATTTTTTTTTTTTTTTTATTTCACCAGGAAGACAAAACTGACATTGGTAGCGCACGCTTTTTTCCGGGACGACGTTTCGCTCTGTGTAGAGCAATTTACAACAAGACATAACCTAATAAAGCTCTACACAGAGTGAAACATGACTTGATAAGGCTCTACACAGAGTGAAACATGACTTGATAGAGCTCTACACAGAGTGAAACATGACTTGATAGAGCTCTACACAGAGTGAAACATGACTTGATAAAGCTCTACACAGAGTGAAACATGACTTGATAAAGCTCTACACAGAGTGAAACATGACTTGATAAAGCTCTACACAGAGTGAAACATGACTTGATAAAGCTCTACACAGAGTGAAATATGACTTGATAAAGCTCTAAACAGAGTGAAATATGACTTGATAAAGCTCTACACAGAGTGAAACATGACTTGATAAAGCTCTACAGAGAGTGAAACATGACTTGATACAGCTCTATACAGAGTGAAACATGACTTGATAAAGCTCTACACAGAGTGAAACATGACTTGATAAAGCTCTACACAGAGTGAAACATGACTTGATAAAGCTCTACACAGAGTGAAACATGACTTGATAAAGCTCTACACAGACTGAAACATAACTTGATAGAGTTCAATACTGAAATATGGCTTGATGAAGCTCTACGAACACCCAGCTGGCAATAACGATCACCCAGCTGGCAATAACGATCACCCAGCTGGCAATAACGATCACCCAGCTGGCAATAACGATCACCCAGCTGGCAATAACGATCACCCAGCTGGCAATAACGATCACCCAGCTGGCAATAACGATCACCCAGCTGGCAATAACGATCACCCAGCTGGCAATAACGATCACCCAGTTGGCAATAACGATCACCCAGCTGGCAATAACGATCACCCAGCTGGCAATAACGATCACCCAGCTGGCAATAACGAACACCCAGCTGGCAATAACGATCACCCAGCTGGCAATAACGATCACCCAGCTGGCAATAACGATCACCCAGTTGGCAATAACGATCACCCAGCTGGCAATAACGATCACCCAGCTGGCAATAACGATCACCCAGCTGGCAATAACGAACACCCAGCTGGCAATAACGATCACCCAGCTGGCAATAACGATCACCCAGCTGGCAATAACGATCACCCAGCTGGCAATAACGATCACCCAGCTGGCAATAACGAACACCCAGCTGGCAATAACGAACACCCAGCTGGCAATAACGATCACCCAGCTGGCAATAACGAACACCCAGCTGGCAATAACGATCACCCAGCTGGCAATAACGAACACCCAGCTGGCAATAACGATCACCCAGCTGGCAATAACGAACACCCAGCTGGCAATAACGATCACCCAGCTGGCTATTACAGTCTCCAGAAGTTGTAATTGAATCTTGCAGGCGTAAAAAAAGATGTAATTTTTTTCAGTGTAAATTGGAACAAGTGACTAAAATATGACAAGGATAACTTTTGTGTTTGTGTTTTATTTGTCAGGAAAATGTGGCAGAATTTGATTTCATGGTCGTGGGTTGCTATAAGTTGGGTCTACTACCATATATGCGAATATGGTAAACATAGGTACCACGTCAGGCTGAAGAGTCACATACATACACACACCTGTCATCCAAGGAACGGTCCGTTTAGGGGTTCGAAACACACTAATCTAGTGTACCAATACCCAGCAGGTCCATGGCCCATCTGGTTCAGGTAAACAGTTAAACACTATTCACATTAATTTTAAGGCCCAAGGTTCAACTGGTGACAATTTTAAACGTATATATATATATATATATATATATATATATATATATATATATATATATATATATATATATATATATATATATATATATATATATATATATATATTTATTTATATATAAAAATTGTCTCTACGTCCACCGCAGGACTCGAACCTACAAACTCTGTATTAGGGTCCACAGTACTTTACCAGTGAGCCAGACCTCAGATATGTATGGGCGCCTAGACGTAGCTAGACGATGTTACCCCATACCCCTGGGGCACCAGGCATTGTTTTCAAAGGTATCTCACCAAATCCTGCCACATGCAGTGGACAACGAAAGAGATTTGAAATGCTTAACAATTCGAAAACAGACGAAATTATTTACAAACATTATGTGTACGTCCACACCAGGACTCATACTGAGGCAAATAAATTCCTCTGAGCCTCCCATCCCTCATGCAGAGGAATGAGGATGGAGGGGAATGAGGGGGATGGAAAGTGGATGATACCTCCACTTGTTTCATTACTTGCAACTGCCACTTATTCACTTTTATCAACTTGCTGATCTATTATCTATTACAATCTTATATTACACTACAAACCGCCGACACTTTTTTTTTTAAACACTTTTCTAAGTTACAGAGAGTCTCTTAGCTTTCAGACATTTTTCAAGTCTTCACAGACGTCCCTTGATACTAGAAACTTTACATAACATTTCTAGGCATTAGACACATTTTTCTAAGCAGTGGGAACACTTTGCAGGGTTTTAGACAGCTTTTCTATAAATCAGACAGACCTTCCTAGGTATTAGACGCATCTTTCTAAACAGGTGGTACACTTTCTAGGTATTAGACGCATCTTTCTAAACAGGTGGTACACTTTCTAGGTATTAGACGCATCTTTCTAAACAGGTGGTACACTTTCTAGGTATTAGACACATTTTTCCAAGCAGTAGGGACACTTTCTAGGATTTTAGACAGATTTTCTAGAAATTAGACAGACCTTTCTAGATATTACATATAGTTTACTAGTATTATAACAATTGGATCAAGAACCCATCATTGCCATCAAGGCATAGCTCCGCGGAGAGAGAGAAATGAGACAGAGACAGATAGATAGATAGATAGATAGATAGAGAGAGAGAGAGAGAGAGAGAGAGAGAGAGAGAGAGAGAGAGAGAGAGAGAGAGAGAGAGAGAGAGAGAGAGAGAGAGAGAGAGAGAGAGAGAGAGAGAGAGAGAGGTCAGATCTCTATCGGGTCTCCCACGCTGACCCAAATTATTACTAATTAACAGATGTCTTCACTCGGACACACAATAACATAACATCAATATTTAGGGATGAACATCTGAACATTAAAACGAACAAGTGAACATTGAAATGAACATCCGAACATTAAGATGATCATCTGAACATTTAAGATGAACATTTGAACATTAAGGAGAAAACTAATTTATCTTTCCATGTATATTCAACGAAATATATAATAAAATATATATTAAACATATACAATTCACCAAAATCAATTTCTTCTTTGGTGCATCGCTCTGAGTCACAAAAAAAAAAAAAAAAGAAAGATGGAGGTATTAGGTCGGTTGTCATGGGCGACACTCTTCATCGACTCTTTTCCAGAACTGGTGTCCGAAGTGTGGGTTGAGCGGCGGCCATGATGCTTCAACCAAACCAGTTGAAAATGGTCTTAAATGAAACGTTTCGCCTACACAGTAGGCTTCTTCAGTCACATAGAGAGTCAGTAGGTGTAGTAGTGAAATGAAGATGATGTGATTGTTCCAGACCATGGAGGTGAACTCTTCTCCAGGCTGAGGGACTGACCACCTCCAATACTATTTCTCCAATGTTGATGGACTGATTACATCATCTTCATTTTACTACTACACCTGCTGCCTCTGTATTTGACTGAAGAAGCCTGCTGTGTAGACGAAACGTTTCAACAATAACATAGCCAACTGTTGCATATGTGTTTTAATCATCAACCGAACCAGTTTAACTCTGATACCTCTTAAGTAGCGGTTCATGCAACAAGAGCATTTATCAACAATCTTCCTTTGGCAGATTTCAAGAACGTGCTAAATCACCTGTAAAGAGACATGATATTATGGTAGTCTCTCCCCTCTTGTTTCAGCTGGATACAGGAACGAGTCGAAGCTTCTGTTTGTCAGCTGGATACAGGAACGAGTCGAAGCTTCTGTTTGTCAGCTGGATACAGGAACGAGTCGAAGCTTCTGTTTGAGGAGCATGAAGTCACTTCAAGGGAAGGCGTTCAGTAAGGTGATCCTCTTCACCCATTACTCTTCTGTATATCAACTAGGGAAATCACTGTCAGAGTGTCCGGTGAACCAAACGGCCCCTGGCTGACGGCACACTGGCAGGCCAACAGGAGTCCCTTCTGGCTTAGGTGAAGACACAGGGACAGGCCATGGGACTCATCCTCAGTTCATCCAAAAGTAAAATCATCACAGCCAATAGCAAGTGATCGATGCAGTGAGATCCCTGCTACCAAGTGCGTCAACAAACTATCCTTCACTGGCAGCATCTTGCTTGGAGCACCTCTTGAAATTGATGCCATTGACGCAATTCTTGAGAACAGACTGGACAATTTCAGGATGGTGGAACAATGAATAAACAGTGTATAAGCCCACAGTGGCCTCGTACCCTCTCACAAAGTGCTTGAGTCTACCTAGGTTAACATATTTCCTAAGATGTGCACCCTCATTTGAGAACTCTCTACTGAGGAAATTAGACACATGTGTAACATTTAGGTTTCTTAATTTCTAGACGTATCGCCAACCAGTGCCTTTATCAATACAATTCAAGGGCATAATCTGAAGAATGTAGAACAGTATACGAAAAATGAGGTTATCAGTCCCTCAGCCTTACAGTTGGTAAAGAGCACCGTAGTCTTGAAGGAACTGCAGATTATGTCCTTGTATTGTATTGATAAAACCACTGGTTGGCGAAACCTCTATAAATAAAGAAACCCAGATGTTGCACATGTGTCTAATTTCTTCACACTGTCGGTATCGTACACCACTTATGTACAACCCTGTACTATATGAATACGAGAGTATCATGAGGTTGATATTTACAAAAGTAATCAACCTCACTCTATGACCAAGCTACACTTCCAGTCAGACTTCCTGTCTTTATGTACTGCGTCCAGCGAACAATGCTGGGGTTCACGACCCAAAGTTCACTGATGGAGCCAGGTTCTGGTGTATTCTAATAAGCTCCATAAGGTCCCCAACCTGCACATAGAAATCACTCCCTACGAAAGCAAAAGACTTGGCAGGCGATGCAACATACGCCCAGTGAAAAGTAGGGGCGCCATTAGTATACTAAGAGAAAACACAAAAAGTGTCCGGGACCCAAGACTGTTCAACAGCCTCCCATCAGGTATAAGGAGAATTACCAAGAGACTCCCGGTTGTCTTCAAGAGAGAGCTGAACAGACACCTAAACTCAACGCCGGATCAGCAGGGCTGTTCGTACGTTGGACTACATGCGACCAGCAGTAAGAGCCTAGTTGATCAGGCCCTGATCAACCGGGATGCCTGGTCGTGGACCAGGCCGCGGGGGCGTTGATCCCTGTAATACCCTCCAGGTAGATAACCGGACCTGCTTTGTGGTAAAACGACACAAGTGAAACCTAATGTGATATTTTATTGTGGCAACGTTTAGCTTTCCAGGAGCTTTGTGAAGCTCCCGGAGAGCGAAACGTTGTCACAATAAAATGTCACATTAGTTGCACTTGTGTACTTTTATCTAACATACTGTCGGTAATTCTACCAACATTATTACAGACCTGCTTTACCCAGCAACTACAGTCACACTGTGATGGCCCAATAGTGCAGAATGAAGGCTCAAAAAAGCTCGAGGGTATGTTAGGGAAGGGCCAAGATCGCTCCCTGGCAGTAAGAGCCCCTCATGCACGGGATTTTCAGCTGGCTCTCCCCCAATTTCTCCCTAGGCCTGGTCGTGGACAGGGCCGCGGGGGCGCTGATCCCATGAATACCCTCTAGGTAGACTCCAGGTAGGCAACCGACTCGACCTGCAGATCATTCGCATCGGTGTTATACTTCACTTTGCCGCCGCTCTCCCGGAGGATCTCTAGTGTTACTGAGGCGATGCATCAGCAGACCGATTTGGATATCATGGTCTTGTTTGTCGTAAATCTGAGGGAAACATTGCAAGGCATTAAGACGTTAATAATGTCAAAAGGGGCCTTGCAACACCCAGATGCACAGCAATAAAGGAGACGCCCCAACTATGCAGAGCTGATGGCAGCCAAAAGTGTCCAGATGTAATTAACTTACAAACGGCAAGCAGGTGGTGTGGGACTAAACATATGTGTCCACACTGACTGACACTTATCTCTAATACAGCAGGAAGGAAGGGCAGCTGTTAGCTTTAGGGAGCCCCAAAAGTATAGAAAACATGGTTAACTCGTCCATCATTACATGTTTGTTGCCACTGGTTGAATGACCCTCGGCTCATGGGGGAAAGAGTGCATTAGGGCAACTAGACATGGGCTGGTTTTGATTAATACCTGAGGTTTTGATGCAAATTCCTGAGTAGCTCTGAGAAAAGGTTAGACAAATAGGAAGGTGGGAATGGTTGGTTTTGACAAGGAACTGTCTTGTACGGGCCAGCAAGCCTGCTGCAGTGCTGCTTCATTCTTATGTTATGTTCTATAGCAGCAAGTTTTGTGTTTCAGTTCACAGTGTTGCAGTTCAGAGGGTTAATGTCTGTTGTGAAGAATTACACGCTTGTGCACAACCTATGTATCTTTATTTGTAGACGTTACGCCATCCAGTGACGTTATCAATCCAATACAAGGACATAATGTAAAGAATGTGGAATTGCGTACATTATGTTCTTGCACTGTATTAACAAAGCCACTGACTGGCGAAACGTCTACAAATAAAGATATTCAGTTGTTGCATATGTGTCTAATTCTCAGGGAGAACCTCGAGTTTTCCATGAAGCAAGTTTATTCTTTTCTCTGAGGATGAGGGTCCCCAGGACAGTTCTAGAGGTAGTACCTTAAAAAAAAAAAAAAAAAAAAAAAATATATATACATATATATATATATATATATATATATATATATATATATATATATATATATATATATATATATATATAGATATATATATATATATATATATATATATATAAATATATATATATATACATATAGATATATATATATATATATATATATATATATATATATATATATATATATATATATATATATATATATATATATATATATATATATATATATATATATATATATATACATATATATATATATATAAATATATATATATATATATATATATATATATATATATATATATATATATATATATATATATATATATATATATAGTTTAGATATGGAAAGTGTAAGAACTCGTGGTATGTTCACTCACAGCATGAGTAACACTGAACAATACTGTCTTCATGGATTCAACTCATGGGCTGAGCTCATGAAGATTTGAGTTTCCTGGGTGATGGAAGGTCGTCTGTGTGTATATATGTGTGTACTCACCTGTTTGTGATTGCAGGTGTCGATTCAAAGTTCCTGGCCCCGCCTCTTCACTGACTGCTACTACGTCCTCTTATCTCCCTGCTCCCTGAGCTTTATCAAATCTCCTCTTAAAACTATGTATGGTTCCTGCCTCCACTACGTCACTTTCTTTATCTATACAACACGAAAATGGTGTGTGTGTGTGTGTGTGTGTGTGTGTGTGTGTGTGTGTGTGTGTGTGTGTGTGTGTGTGTGTGTGTGTATGTGTGTGTGTGTGTGTGTGTGTGTGTGTGTGTGTGTGTGTGTGTGTGTGTGTGTGTTTTGTGTGTGTGTGTGTGTGTGTGTGTGTGTGTGTGTGTGTGTGTGTGTGTGTGTGTGTGTGTGTGTGTGTGTGTGTGTGTGTGTGTGTGTGTGTGTGTGTGTGTGTGTGTGTGAGTACTCACCTAATTGTACTCACCTAATTGTGGTTGCAGGGGTCGAGACTCAGCTCCTGGCCCCGCCTCTTCACTGATCGCTACTGGATCCTCTCTCTCTCTGCTTCCTGAGCTTTGTCATACCTCTTCTTAAAACTATGTATGGTTCCTGCCTCCACTACTTCACTTGCTAGGCTATTCCACTTGCTGACAACTCTATGACTGAAGAAATACTTCCTAACGTCCCTGTGACTCGTCTGAGTCTTCAGCTTCCAGTTGTGACCCCTTGTCCATGTGTCCCCTCTCTGGAACATCCTATCTCTGTCCACCTTGTCTATTCCCCGCAGTATCTTGTATGTCGTTATCATGTCTCCCCTGACCCTTCTGTCCTCCAATGTCGTCAGTCCGATTTCCCTTAACCTTTCCTCGTACGACATTCCCTTGAGCTCTAGGACTAGCCTTGTTGCAAACCTTTGTACTTTCTCTAACTTCTTGACGTGCTTGACCAGGTGTGGGTTCCAGACTGGTGCTGCATACTCCAGTATGGGCCTAACATACACAGTGTACAGTGTCTTGAACGATTCCTTATTAAGGTATCGGAACGCTATTCTCAGGTTTGCCAGGCGCCCGTATGCTGCAGCGGTTATTTGGTTGATGTGTGCCTCCGGTGATGTGCTCGGTGTTATGGTCACCCCAAGGTCTTTCTCCCTGAGTGAGGTCTCTAGTCTTTGTCCACCTAGCCTATACTCTGTCTGCGGTCTTCTTTGCCCCTCCCCAATCTTCATGACTTTGCATTTGGCTGGATTGAATTCGAGAAGCCAGTTGCTGGACCACATGTCCAGCCTGTCCAGGTCTCTTTGCAGTCCTGCCTCATCCTCGTCCAATTTAAATGAGTGTGTGTGTGTGTGTGTGTGTGTGTGTGTGTGTGTGTGTGTGTGTGTGTGTGTGTGTGTGTGTGTGTGTGTGCTCACCTAGTTGTACTCACCTAGTTGAGGTTGCAGGGATCGAGTCCAAGCTCCTGGCCCCGCCTCTTCACTGGTCGCTACTGAACCCTGAGCTTTATCATACCTCTGCTTAAAGCTATGTATGGATCCTGCCTCCACTGCATCGCTTCCCAAACAATTCCACTTCCTGACTACTCATTGGCTGAAGAAGTACTTCCTAACATCCCTGTGATTCATCTGTGTCTTCAACTTCCAACTGTGTCCCCTTGTTGCTGTGTCCCATCTCTGGAACATCCTGTCTTTGTCCACCTTGTCAATTCCTCTCAGTATTTTGTATGCCGTTATCGTGTCCCCCCTATCTCTCCTGTCCTCCAGTGTCGTCAGGTTGATTTCCCTTAACCCCTCCTCGTAGGACATACCTCTTAGCTCTGGGACTAGTCTTGTTGCAAACCTTTGCACTTTCTCCAGTTTCTTTACGTGCTTGGCTAGGTGTGGGTTCCAGACTGGTGCCGCATACTCCAATATGGGCCTAACGTACACGGTGTACAGGGTCCTGAACGATTCCTTATTAAAATTTGGGAATGCTGTTCTGCGGTTTTCTAGGCGCCTATATGCTGCAGCAGTTATTTGATTGATATGCGCTTCAGGAGATGTGCCTGGTGTTATACTCACCCCAAGATCTTTTTTCTTGAGTGAGGTTTGTAGTCTCTGGCCCCCTAGATTGTATTCCGTCTGCGGTCTTCTTTGCCCTTCCCCAATCTTCATGACTTTGCACTTGGTGGGGTTGAACTCCAGGAGCCAATTGCTGGACCAGGTCTGCAGCCAGTCCAGATCCCTTTGTAGTTCTGCCTGGTCTTCGATCGAATGAATTCTCATCAACTTCATGTTATCTGCAAACAGGGACACCTCGAAGTCTATTCCTTCCGTCATGTCGTTCACAAATACTAGAAACAGCACTGGTACTAGGACTGACCCCTGTGGGACCCCGCTGGTCACAGGTGCCCACTCTGACACCTCGCCACGTACCATGACTCGCTGCTGTCTTCCTGACAAGTATTCTCTGATCCATTATAGTGCCTTCCCTGTTATCCCTGTTTGGTCCTCCAGTTTTTGCACTAATCTCTTGTGTGGAACTGTGTCAAACGCCTTCTTGCAGTCCAAGAAAATGCAATCCACCCACCCCTCTCTCTCTTGTCTTACTGCTGTCACCACTCCAGTAGGTTTGTGACACAGGATTTCCCGTCCCCGAAACCATGTTGGCTGCTGTTGATGAGATCATTCCTTTCTAGGTGTTCCACCACTCTTCTGATAATCTTCTCCATGACTTTGCATACTATACATGTCAGTGACACTGGTCTGTAGTTTAGTGCTTCATGTCTGTCTCCCTTTTTAAAGATTGGGACTACATTTGTTATCTTCCATGCCTCAGGCAATCTCCCTGTTTCGATAGATGTATTGAATATTGTTGTTAGGGGTACACATAGCGCCTCTGCTCCCTCTCTCAGGACTCACGGAGAGATGTTATCCGGCCCCATTGCCTTTGAGGTATCTAGCTCACTCAGAAGCCACTTCACTTCTTCCTGAGTTGTATGTACTGTGTCCAGCACTTGGTGGTGTACCCCACCTCTCCGTCTTTCTGGAGCCCCTTCTGTCTCCTCTGTGAACACGTCTTTGAATCTCTTGTTAAGTTCCTCACATACTTCACGGCCATTTCTTGTTGTCTCTCCTCCTTCCTTCCTTAGCCTGATTACCTGGTCCTTGACTGTTGTTTTCCTCCTGATGTGGCTGTATAACAGCTTCGGGTCAGATTTGGCTTTCGCTGCTATGTCGTTTTCATATTATCGTTCGGCCTCCCTTCGTATCTGTGCATATTCATTTCTGGCTCTACGACTGCTCTCCTTATTCTCCTGGGTCCTTTGCCTTCTATGTTTCTTCCATTCCCTAGCACACTTGATTTTTGCCTCCCTGCACCTTTGGGTGAACCATGGGCTCATCCTGGCTTTTTCATTATTCCTGTTACCCTTGGATACAAACCTCTCCTCAGCCTTCTTGCACATGGTTGTTACATATTCCATCATCTCATTAACTGGCTTCCCTGCCAGTTCTCTGTCCAACTGAACCCCGTTCAGGAAGTTCCTCATTCCCGTGTAGTCCCCTTTCTTGTAGTTTGGCTTCATTCGCCCTGGCCTTCCTGCTTCCCCTCTCCACTTGTAGCTCTACTGTGTATTCGAAGCTTAAAACCACATGATCGCTGGCCCCAAGGGGTCTTTCGTATGTGATGTCCTCAATATCTGCACTACTGAAGGTCCAGTCTTGCTGGTTCATCCTCTCCTCTCTTGTAGTGTCCCTTACGTGTTGGTACATGAAGTTTTCCAGTACCACCTCCATCATTTTAGCCATCCTTGTATCTTGGCCCCCATGTGACTCCCCGTTCTCCCAATCGATTTCCTTGTGGTTCAAGTCATCCATGATCATGGGCTTTGCCCTGCATGCATCTCTTCTGGCCACTGCACACACTGCAGTGTGTGTGTGTGTGTGTGTAGGTTGAACCCATACCTCACGTCAACAAAGTGTCACACTTGACAGCTGGTAGAGAAGCTCAGCTGATCCTTCTTTACTTGCCTAGGTTTAAATTTTACCATCTCTTCCTTTTTTATTTTTCACCTTATTTTTGTATTTCTATTATTATTATTTCTCCTTCTTCTCCCTCTTTCTCTTCCTCCTTATCATCTTTTTATTCCTCTTCCTTCACCTTTTACTACTTCTGTTCTCGTCCTTATTTCATTTATTATCATTTTCCCTTTGTATCATTTCTTCGTCATTATTACTGCTATAATGTTTCACTATTAACAATTTTATTTTCATTAACCAATTATAAAAAACATTAGAATAATTCACCTCAAATTTCCTCAAAATAGAGAGCACAAGCCTATGACGTAATACTTCAAAAACAATCGAATGGATGGCGGATGCTGGATGACCAGATGAAAAGGGGATACGAAGGAGTGGCGTGGCGGCGGCGTAGAGGAGGGGGAGATCAAGTTGATGTCCTTATCCCATTCTGTTTACCCTATTGTGACGTGAGATACGTGGTCTGGAGAGTGTAGGCTTGTGTCAGGCAGCCAGACACTACCCCCAGTGTCTGCCAGCCTCACCACCACCCTCAAGCAGCCTCACCACCGCCCTCAGGCTGCCTCAACACCGCCCTCAGGCTGCCTTACCACCACCCTCAGGCTGCCTTACCACCACCCTCAGGCAGCCTCACCACCGCCCTCAGGCTGCCTTACCACCACCCTCAGGCAGCCTCACCACCGCCCTCAGGCTGCCTCACCACCGCCCTCAGGCTGCCTTACCACCACCCTCAGGCAGCCTCACCACCACCCTCAGGCTGCCTCACCACCACCCTCAGGCAGCCTCACCACCGCCCTCAGGCTGCCTTACCACCACCCTCAGGCAGCCTCACCACCGCCCTCAGGCTGCCTTACCACCACGCTCAGGCTGCCTCACCACCACCCTCAGGCATCCTCACCACCGCCCTCAGGCTGCCTTACCACCACCCTCAGGCTGCCTCACCACCGCCCTCAGGCTGCCTTACCACCACCCTCAGGCTGCTTCACCACCGCCCTCAGGCTGCCTTACCACCACCCTCAGGCTGCCTCACCACCGCCCTCAGGCTGCCTTACCACCACCCTCAGGCAGCCTCACCACCACCCTCAGGCAGCCTCACCACCACCCTCAGGCAGCCTCACCACCGCCCTCAGGCTGCCTTACCACCACCCTCAGGCTGCCTCACCACCGCCCTCAGGCTGCCTTACCACCACGCTCAGGCTGCCTCACCACCACCCTCAGGCTGCCTCACCACCACCCTCAGGCAGCCTCACCACCGCCCTCAGGCTGCCTGACCACCACCCTCAGGCAGCCTCACCACCGCCCTCAGGCTGCCTCACCACTGCCCTCAGGCTGCCTCACCACCGCCCTCAGGCTGCCTCACCACCGCCCTCAGGCTGCCTCACCACTGCCCTCAGGCTGCCTCACCACCGTCCTCAGGCTGCCTCACCACCACCCTCAGGCCGCCTCACCACCGCCCTCAGGCTGCCTCACCACCGCCCTCAGGCTGCCTCACCACCGCCCTCAGGCAGCCTCACCACCGCCCTCAGGCAGCCTCACCACCGCCCTCAGACAGCCTCACCACCGCCCTCAGGCTGCCTTACCACCACCCTCAGGCAGCCTCACCACCGCCCTCAAGCAGCCACACCACCGCCCTCAGGCTGCCTCACCACCACCCTCAGGCTGCCTCACCACCGCCCTCAGGCTGCCTCACCACCACCCTCAGGCTGCATCACCACCACCCTCAGGCAGCCTCACCACCGCCCTCAGGCAGCCTCACCACCGCCCTCAGGCTGCCTCACCACCACCCTCAGGCTGCCTCACCACCGCCCTCAGGCTGCCTCACCACCACCCTCAGGCTGCCTCACCACCACCCTCAGGCAGCCTCACCACCGCCCTCAGGCAGCCTCACCACCGCCCTCAGGCAGCCTCACCACCACCCTCAGGCAGGCTCAACACCACCCTCAGGCTGCCTCACCACCACCCTCAGGCTGCCTCACCACCACCCTCAGGCAGCCTCACCACTGCCCACAGGCAGCCTCACCACCACCCTCAGGCAGCCTCACCACCACCCTCAGGCAGCCTCACCACCGCCCTCAGGCTGCCTCACCACCACCCTCAGGCAGCCTCACCACCACCCTCAGGCAGCCTCACCACCACCCTCAGGCTGCCTCACCACTGTCCTCAGGGAGCCTCACCACCGCCCTCAGGCAGCCTCACCACTGCCCTCAGGCTGCCTCACCACTGTCCTCAGGCAGCCTCACCACCACCCTCAGGCTGCCTCACCACCGCCCTCAGGCAGCCTCACCACCACCCTCAGGCAGCCTCACCACCGCCCTCAGGCTGCCTCGCCACCACCCTCAGGCAGCCTCACCACCACCCTCAGGCTGCCTCACCACCACCCTCAGGCTGCCTCACCACCACCCTCAGGCTGCCTCACCACCGCCCTCAGGCTGCCTCACCACCACCCTCAGGCAGCCTCACCACCACCCTCAGGCAGCCTCACCACCGCCCTCAGGCATCCTCACCACCACCCTCAGGCTGCCTCAACACCGCCCTCAGGCTGCCTCACCACCACCCTCAGGCTGCCTCACCACCACCCTCAGGCTGCCTCACCACCACCCTCAGGCAGCCTCACCACCGCCCTCAGGCATCCTCACCACCGCCCTCAGGCTGCCTCACCACCACCCTCAGGCAGCCTCACCACCACCCTCAGGCTGCCTCACCACCACCCTCAGGCAGCCTCACCACCACCCTCAGGCTGCCTCACCACCACCCTGAGGCAGCATCACCACCGCCCATAGGCTGCCTCACCACCACCCTCAGGCTGCCTCACCACCACCCTCAGGCTGTCTCACCACCACCCTCAGGCTGCCTCACCACTGCCCTCAGGCAGCCTCACCACCGCCCTCAGGCAGCCTCACCACCGCCCTCAGGCTGCCTCACCACCTCCCTCAGGCTGCCTCACCACCACCCTCAGGCTGCCTCACCACCACCCTCAGGCTGCCTCACCACCGCCCTCAGGCTGCCTCACCACCACCCTCAGGCAGCCTCACCACCGCCCTCAGGCTGCCTCACCACCGCCCTCAGGCTGCCTCACCACCACCCTCAGGCAGCCTCACCACCACCCTCAGGCTGCCTCACCACCACCCTCAGGCAGCCTCACCACCACCCTCAGGCTGCCTCACCACCACCCTCAGGCAGCATCACCACCGCCCTCAGGCTGCCTCACCACCACCCTCAGGCTGCCTCACCACCACCCTCAGGCTGTCTCACCACCACCCTCAGGCTGCCTCACCACTGCCCTCAGGCTGCCTCACCACCACCCTCAGGCAGCCTCACCACCGCCCTCAGGCAGCCTCACCACCGCCCTCAGGCTGCCTCACCACCACCCTCAGGCTGCCTCACCACCACCCTCAGGCTGCCTCACCACCACCCTCAGGCTGCCTCACTACCGCCCTCAGGCTGCCTCACCACCACCCTCAGGCAGCCTCACCACCGCCCTCAGGCTGCCTCACCACCGCCCTCAGGCTGCCTCACCACCACCCTCAGGCTGCCTCACCACCGCCCTCAGGCTGCCTCACCACCACCCTCAGGCAGCCTCACCACCACCCTCAGGCAGCCTCACCACCACCCTCAGGCAGCCTCACCACCACCCTCAGGCAGCCTCACCACCACCCTCAGGCAGCCTCACCACCACCCTCAGGCAGCCTCACCACCACCCTCAGGCAGCCTCACCACCACCCTCAGGCTGCCTCACCACCACCCTTAGGCTGCCTCACCACCACCCTCAGGCTGCCTCACCACCACCCTCAGGCTGCCTCACCACCACCCTCAGGCTGCCTCACCACCACCCTCAGGCAGCCTCACCACCACCCTCAGGCAGCCTCACCACCACCCTCAGGCAGCCTCACCACCACCCTCAGGCTGCCTCACCACCACCCTCAGGCTGCCTCACCACCACCCTCAGGCTGCCTCACCACCACCCTCAGGCTGCCTCACCACCACCCTCAGGCAGCCTCACCACCACCCTCAGGCAGCCTCACCACCACCCTCAGGCAGCCTCACCACCACCCTCAGGCTGCCTCACCACCACCCTCAGGCTGCCTCACCACCACCCTCAGGCTGCCTCACCACCACCCTCAGGCAGCCTCACCACCACCCTCAGGCAGCCTCACCACCACCCTCAGGCTGCCTCACCACCACCCTCAGGCTGCCTCACCACCACCCTCAGGCTGCCTCACCACCACCCTCAGGCAGCCTCACCACCACCCTCAGGCTGCCTCACCACCACCCTCAGGCTGCCTCGCCACCACCCTCAGGCTGCCTCACCACCACCCTCAGGCTGCCTCACCACCACCCTCAGGCTGCCTCACCACCACTCTCAGGCTGCCTCACCACCACCCTCAGGCTGCCTCACCACCACCCTCAGGCTGCCTCACCACCACCCTCAGGCTGCCTCACCACCACCCTCAGGCTGCCTCACCACCACCCTCAGGCTGCCTCACCACCACCCTCAGGCAGCCTCACCACCACCCTCAGGCAGCCTCACCACCACCCTCAGGCAGCCTCACCACCACCCTCAGGCTGCCTCACCACCACCCTCAGGCTGCCTCACCACCACCCTCAGGCTGCCTCACCACCACCCTCAGGCAGCCTCACCACCACCCTCAGGCAGCCTCACCACCACCCTCAGGCTGCCTCACCACCACCCTCAGGCTGCCTCACCACCACCCTCAGGCTGCCTCACCACCACCCTCAGGCAGCCTCACCACCACCCTCAGGCTGCCTCAACACCACCCTCAGGCTGCCTCGCCACCACCCTCAGGCTGCCTCACCACCACCCTCAGGCTGCCTCACCACCACCCTCAGGCTGCCTCACCACCACTCTCAGGCTGCCTCACCACCACCCTCAGGCAGCCTCACCACCACCCTCAGGCTGCCTCACCACCACCCTCAGGCTGCCTCACCACCACCCTCAGGCAGCCTCACCACCACCCTCAGGCTGCCTCACCACCACCCTCAGGCTGCCTCACCACCACCCTCAGGCTGCCTCACCACCACCCTCAGGCTGCCTCACCACCACCCTCAGGCAGCCTCACCACCACCCTCAGGCTGCCTCACCACCACCCTCAGGCTGCCTCGCCACCACCCTCAGGCTGCCTCACTACCACCCTCAGGCTGCCTCACCACCACCCTCAGGCTGCCTCACCACCACCCTCAGGCTGCCTCACCACCACCCTCAGGCAGCCTCACCACCACCCTCAGGCAGCCTCACCACCGACCTCAGGCTGCCTCACCACCACCCTCAGGCTGCCTCACCACCGCCCTCAGGCAGCCTCACCACCACCCTCAGGCTGCCTCACCACCGCCCTCAGGCTGCCTCACCACCACCCTCAGGCTGCCTCACCACCACCCTCAGGCTGCCTCACCACCACCCTCAGGCTGCCTCACCACCACCCTCAGGCAGCCTCACCACCGCCCTCAGGCTGCCTCACCACCACCCTCAGGCTGCCTCACCACCACCCTCAGGCTGCCTCACCACCACCGTCAGGCAGCCTCACCACCACCCTCAGGCTGCCTCACCACCACCCTCAGGCTGCCTCACCACCACCCTCAGGCTGCCTCACCACCACCGTCAGGCAGCCTCACCACCACCCTCAGGCTGCCTCACCACCACCCTCAGGCTGCCTCACCACCACCCTCAGGCTGCCTCACCACCACCCTCAGGCAGCCTCACCACCACCCTCAGGCAGCCTCACCACCACCCTCAGGCTGCCTCACCACCACCCTCAGGCTGCCTCACCACCACCCTCAGGCAGCCTCACCACCACCCTCAGGCTGCCTCACCACCACCCTCAGGCAGCCTCACCACCACCCTCAGGCAGCCTCACCACCACCCTCAGGCTGCCTCACCACCACCCTCAGGCTGCCTCACCACCACCCTCAGGCTGCCTCACCACCACCCTCAGGCTGCCTCACCACCACCCTCAGGCTGCCTCACCACCACCCTCAGGCTGCCTCACCACCACCCTCAGGCTGCCTCACCACCACCCTCAGGCAGCCTCACCACCACCCTCAGGCTGCCTCACCACCACCCTCAGGCAGCCTCACCACCACCCTCAGGCTGCCTCACCACCACCCTCAGGCTGCCTCACCACCACCCTCAGGCTGCCTCACCACCACCCTCAGGCAGCCTCACCACCACCCTCAGGCAACCACCTCTCTACGAAATGTATTAAAATGGCTTTAAATGGCACGAAAATGGTATGAAATGGATTGATAATATATTAAATGATATGATGTGGTATGAAAATGGTATGAAATTACAGTACTATCTAGTTGTGAACTTGATAAATGCCAATGTGTGGGCGAAACGTTGTCAATACAAGATGGCATGATACCTTATTTTTATTTTTCTATGATGAACAGAGACAAATTATTCTAGATAATGACAACAACAACAACAACAATAACAATAATAATAATAATAATAATAATAATAATAATAATAATAATAATAATAATAATAATAATAATAATAATAATAATAAATGATACACAAAATTGCCTTCCACTGACCCCGACTTACCTAGAGTTTACCTGGAGAGAGTTTCGAGGGTCAACGCCCCCGCGGCCCGGTCTGTGACCAGGCCTCATGGTGGATCAGGGCCTGATCAACCAAGCTGTTACTGCTGGCTGCACGCAATCCAACGTACGAGCCACAGCCCGGCTGGTCAGGTACCGACTTTAGGTGCTTGTCTAGTGCCAGCTTGAAGACTGCCAGGGGTCTGTTGGTAATCCCCCTTATGTATGCTGGGAGGCAGTTGAACAGTCTCGGGCCCCTGACAATTATTGTATGGTCTCTTAACGTGCTAGTGACACCCCTGCTTTTCATTGAGGGGGTGTTGCATCGTCTGCCAAGTCTTTTGCTTTCGTAGTGAGTGATTTTCGTGTGCAAGTTCGGTACTAGTCCCTCTAGGATTTTTCAGGTGTATATAATCAAGTATCTCTCCCCCCTTTTACCCCCTCTCCTCTCCTCTCCTCTTTGACTCTCTTCTACCTTTTCTCTCACTCCATCCTTCCTTCCTTCATTTCATCCCTCCCTATCTTTCCTCTCTCATTCCCTCACTCCCTCCCGCCACAAAAGAGGCGTGGAGACGCCACACAGCACAGGTGAGACGCCACACAGCACAGGTGAGACGCCACACAGCACATGTGAGACGCCACACAGCACAGGTGAGACGCCACACAGCACATGTGAGACGCCACACAGCACATGTGAGACGCCACACAGCACATGTGAGACGCCACACAGCACATGTGAGACGCCACACAGCACAGGTGAGACGACACACAACACAGGTGAGACGCCACACAGCACAGGTGAGACGACACACAGCACAGGTGAGACGCCACACAGCACAGGTGAGACGACACACAACACAGGTGAGACGACACACAACACAGGTGAGACGCCACACAGCACAGGTGAGACGACACACAGCACAGGTGAGACGACACACAACACAGGTGAGACGCCACACAGCACAGGTGAGACGCCACACAGCACAGGTGAGACGCCACACAGCACATGTGAGACGCCACACAGCACATGTGAGACGCCACACAGCACAGGTGAGACGACACACAACACAGGTGAGACGCCACACAGCACAGGTGAGACGACACCCAGCACAGGTGAGACCGCCACACAGCACAGGTGAGACGACACACAACACAGGTGAGACGACACACAACAGGTGAGACGCCACAGCACAGGTGAGACGACACACAACACAGGTGAGACGCCACACAGCACAGGTGAGACGACACACAACACAGGTGAGACGACACACAACACAGGTGAGACGACACACAGCACAGGTGAGACGCCACACAGCGCAGGTGAGACGACACACAACACAGGTGAGACGACACACAACACAGGTGAGACGACACACAACACAGGTGAGACGCCACAAAGCACAGGTGAGACGACACACAACACAGGTGAGACGACACACAACACAGGTGAGACGCCACACAGCGCAGGTGAGACGCCACACAGCACAGGTGAGACGACACACAACACACGTGAGACGACACACAACACAGGTGAGACGACACAAAACACAGGTGAGACGACACACAACACAGGTGAGACGACACACAACACTGGTGAGACGACACACAACACAGGTGAGACGACACACAACACAGGTGAGACGACACACAACACAGGTGAGACGACACACAACACAGGTGAGACGACACACAACACAGGTGAGACGACACACAACACTGGTAAGACGGCACACATACAACACAGGTAAGACGACACACAACACAACATAGGTAAGACGACACACAACACAACACAGGCAAAACGACACACATAC
>NC_091302.1:7542359-7547359 GCF_038502225.1 Cherax quadricarinatus | reverse complement strand
GTACATCACGCCTTGTACCAGTACATCACGCCTTGTACCTGTACATCACGCCTTGTACCAGTACATCACGACTTGTACCAGTACATAACACCTTTTACCAGTACACCACGCCTTGTACCAGTACATCACGCCTTGTACCAGTACATCACGCCTTGTACCTGTACATCACGCCTTGTACCAGTACATCACGCCTTGTACCTATACATCACGCCTTGTACCAGTACATCACGCCTTGTACCAGTACATCACGCCTTGTACCAGTACATCAAGCCTTGTACCAGTACATCACGCCTTGTACCAGTACGCCACGCCTTGTACCAGTACATCACGCCTTGTACCAGTACATCACGCCTTGTACCAGTACATCACGCCTTGTACCAGTACATCAAGCCTTGTACCAGTACATCACGCCTTGTACCAGTACGCCACGCCTTGTACCAGTACATCACGCCTTGTACCAGTACGCCACGCCTTGTACCAGTACATCACGCCTTGTACCAGTACATCACGCCTTTTACCAGTACATCACGCCTTGTACCAGTACATCACACCTTTTACAAGTACACCACGCCTTGTACCAGTACATCACACCTTTTACCAGTTCACGCCTTGTACCAATACATCACACCTTGTACCAGTACATCACGCCTTGTCCCTGTACATCACGCCTTGTACTTGTACATCACGCCTTTTACCTGTACATCACGCCTTTTACCTGTACATCACGCCTTGTACCTGTACATCACGCCTTGTACCTGTACGTCACGCCTTTTACTAGTTCATCACGCCTTGTCCCTGTACATCACGCCTTGTACTTGTACATCACGCCTTTTACCTGTACGTCACGCCTTGTACCTGTACATCACGCCTTTTACCAGTTCATCATGCCTTGTACCAGTTCATCACGCCTTGTACCAGTACACCACGCCTTTTACCAGTACATCACGCCTTGTACCAGTACATCACACCTTTTACCAGTACACCACGCCTTGTACCAGTACATCACGCCTTGTTCCAGTACATCACGCCTTTTACTAGTTCATCACGCCTTGTACCAGTACATCACACCTTTTACCAGTTCATCACGCCTTGTACCAGTACATCACACCTTTTACTAGTTCATCACGCCTTGTACCAGTACATCACACCTTTTACCAGTTCATCACGCCTTGTACCAGTACATCACACCTTTTACTAGTTCATCACGCCTTGAATAACAAAAAGGCACAATACCGTGACTGGAACAATACACAAATAACCCGCACATAAAAGAGAGAAGCTTAAGACGACGTTTCGGTCCGACTTGGACCATTGACAAAGTCACACTAACAGAGGTGGAGCAGGACGGCTATATATAGGCAGGAAGAGGTGGAGGTAGTAGTAGTAGTAGTAGTAGTAGTAGTAGTACAAGAATTCTTGTACTACTACTACCTCCACCTCTTCCTGCCTATATATAGCCGTCCTGCTCCACCTCTGTTAGTGTGACTTTGTCAATGGTCCAAGTCGGACCGAAACGTCGTCGTAAGCTTCTCTCTTTTATGTGCGGGTTATTTGTGTATCATCACGCCTTGTACCAATACATCACGCCTTGTACCAGTACATCACACCTTTTACCAGTACATTACACCTTTTACCAGTTCATCACGCCTTGTACCAGTTCATGACGCCTTGTACCAATACATCACACCTTGTACCAGTACATCACGCCTTGTACCAGTACATCACGCCTTGTACCAGTACATCACACCTTTTACAAGTACACCACGCCTTGTACCAGTACATCACGCCTTGTACCAGTACATCACGCCTTTTACTAGTTCATCACGCCTTGTACCAGTACATCACACCTTTTACCAGTTCATCACGCCTTGTACCAATACATCACACCTTGTACCAGTACATCACGCCTTGTCCCTGTACATCACGCCTTGTACTTGTACATCACGCCTTTTACCTGTACGTCACGCCTTGTACCTGTACATAACGCCTTTTACCAGTTCATCATGCCTTGTACCAGTTCATCACGCCTTGTACCAGTACACCACGCCTTTTACCAGTACATCGCGCCTTGTACCAGTACATCACACCTTTTACCAGTACACCACGCCTTGTACCAGTACATCACGCCTTGTTCCAGTACATCACGCCTTTTACTAGTTCATCACGCCTTGTACCAGTACATCACACCTTTTACCAGTTCATCACGCCTTGTACCAGTTCATCACGCCTTGTACCAATACATCACACCTTGTACCAGTACATCACGCCTTGTACCAGTACATCACACCTTTTACCAGTACATTACACCTTTTACCAGTTCATCACGCCTTGTACCAGTTCATCACGCCTTGTACCAGTACATCACACCTTTTACCAGTACATTACGCCTTTTACCAGTTCATCACGCCTTGTACCAGTTCATCACGCCTTGTACCAGTACATCACGCCTTTTACCAGTTCATCACGCCTTGTACCAGTTCATCACGCCTTGTACCAGTACATTACACCTTTTACCAGTTCATCACGCCTTGTACCAGTTCATCACGCCTTGTACCAGTCATCACGCCTTGTACCAGTACATTACACCTTTTACCAGTTCATCACGCCTTGTACCAGTTCATCACGCCTTGTACCAGTACATCACTCCTTTTACCAGTTCATCACGCCTTGTACCAGTTCATCATGCCTTGTACCAGTGTACTTCGCCTTGTATCTTCAATTTACCTGTTCACTTTCCGAGCTGTTTGGTAAATGTACCTGTCTATTGTTAGCTATGGGTGGCGGGGAGGGGGTAGGACCCCGTAGTGTGAAGTGCGTTCGCATTCTCCTCCCCCAGGGGAAATCTGAAAGCTTTGTTGAATTCCCCCGGAGTCCTGGAACCACTAGCAATGGCAGTTCCAGGGCCACTTCCAGCTAGTAAATATTCAAGACTAAGAATTTACCGCACTCTCCCAAGACCCAAAAATGTTAACATTGTTGGCGCGAGCTCAGCTCAGGTCTTCCAGCGAGGCTACAAGACAGCCCTGTGCTTTCCAGCCGGGGGTTTTCCAGGATGGCTCGTTGGTTAAGCAGCTAGAGGAGCGTGTTTCACTCACCTAGGTATTGCTGGGGTTGCGCCTTGCAGCCGGTGGCACTGTGTGAATCCAGTAGAAGCGTTTTAATGCGGTCTGAAGGCAGACCAGGTCCCGGGGGCCAGGGAGCAACGAGGTACCGTTTTATTTGGAGGCGAACGGCAGTGTTTCTGCTAAGATGTATGATAACAGCCACGTTTCACCCCTCCGTAACTGCCCTCTCGCGCCCCTCCCCTGCGCCTAATTGAAACCAGGTAACCCTGGATCGATAACCTGGCTTGGTGTGGCGCTAACTCGGAGAATAAACCAGCGCTTACTCATCAAAACACGGAGCAGGCGTGAAACTGGAAGCGACAACCGGGGCCTGGGTAAGATCGACCCGGCCTCACCTCTGCTGGAACGAGGATGGTGGCTATTCCTCACAATGCCTGCTTGGGGAATTATACCGTCTGTTGGGCAGGGATGAAGTCTTTACTCAGTCTCGACCGTGGGGAGGGACAGTGTGGCACACAAGTTAAAAATGACTGCTGCTCTGTGTCCCTTCCTCAGGATTTACTGGGCAGTCCCGAGGACGTGTTAAGACAGTAAAGTGAAGGGCATGCCTTGATGCTTAAGAGAGGTGAAGTAGCCCCTTGATGCCTAAGGGAAGTGAAAGAGCCCTTGATGCTTAAGAAAGGTAAAGGAGCCCATGATGCTTAAGAGAGGTGAAGGAGCCCGTAATGCTTAAGGGATGTGAAGGAGTCCTTGATGTTTAAGGGCGAAGGATCCCTTGATGCTTAAGGGAGGTGAAGAAGCCCTTGATGCTTAAGGGAGGCGAAGGGGCCTACCCTGATGCTTAAGAAGGGTGAAGGGACATACCCTGATGATCGAGGGAGGTGAAGGGGCATGCCTTGATGCTTAAGAGAGGTGAAGGGGTACACCTTGATGCTTAATAAGAGATGTGAAGAGGCATACCCTGATGCTCAAGGGAGGTAAAGGGGCATACCCTGACGCTCAAGGGAGGTAAAGGGGCATACCCTGATGCTCAAGGGAGGTAATGGGGCATACCCTGATGCTCAAGGGAGGTGAAGGGACATATCCTGATGCTTAAGGGAAGTGAAGGGGCATACCTTGATGCTCAAGGGAGGTAGAGGGACATATCCTAATGCTTAAGGGAAGTGAAGGGGCATACCTTGATGCTCAAGGGAGGTAGAGGGACATATCCTAATGCTTAAGGGAAGTGAAGGGGCATACCTTGATGCTCAAGGGAGGTAGAGGGACATATCCTAATGCTTAAGGGAAGTGAAGGGGCATACCTTGATGCTCAAGGGAGGTAGAGGGACATACCCTGATACTCTCACGGGTGGAGAAGATTACATTCTGTTAAGGACTAGATTCTCTTGATAAAGCATTTGATTCTGTTATTAAAGGATATTTTGTATTAAAGGATTAGGTTTCATAATTAAATGATTAAATTCTATTGATTGGGGACTATTGGTGATAGATTTTATGGGAAAAGAATAAAATTTATGCATAAACGATTAGGTTTTCTGCATAAAGGATCAGATTCTGTTGATGATGGATTACATTTTATTGGTAAAGGCTTAAATTCTGCTGACAAGGGATTCGATTCCATTAATAAAGAATTATATTCTGATGATTAAGGATTATTCACTGGATAAAGGATTGGATTCTGTTCATAAGAATTAGTTCTGTGGATAAAGGATTAGATTTTGTTGATAAAGGATTAGATTCAGCTGGTAAAGGATCAGATGCTATAGGTAAAGGTTAGGATTCGGTAGGTAAAGAATTAGATTATTTTAGTAAAGATTAGATTCTATTGATAAAAGATTAGATTTCTTTGATTAAGCATTAGATTCGGTGGTAAATGATTAGATTCTACTGATAAGGGATTAGATTCTTTTGAAAAAAAGATTAAAATCTTTTGAT
>NC_091302.1:7529859-7537359 GCF_038502225.1 Cherax quadricarinatus | reverse complement strand
TCCCCTTCCTGTTCAATGCTTCCTCTACAAGACACAAACTTGTTAACCTCACAACTCTCTTCAATGAGTATTTATATGGCTGATGTTGGTGCGAGTTTCCGTATGTTATTCTCGCCTACCTTGTCTCAAGTCCTGTGATCGCCTCCTCTTCTTCAAGTATTTATGCTCTTCTCTCTCTCTCTTCCCTCCATCCCTCTCCCTCTTGTTTGTCTCCCTCTCACCCCTGTCCACGTGTCCCCTCTCACCCTATCTCTCCCCACTTGCCATTTCTGTCTATTCTCACTCTCACTTATCTACTTGGTACATGGTCAAGTTACTAAGACTTGGTACATGGTCAAGTTACTAAGACTTGGTACATGGTCAAGTTACTAAGACTTGGTACATGGTCAAGTTACTAAGACTTGGTACATGGTAAAGTTACTAAGACTTGGTACATGGTCAAGTTACTAAGACTTGGTACATGGTCAAGTTACTAAGACTTGGTACATGGTCAAGTTACTAAGACTTGGTACATGGTCAAGTTACTAAGACTTGGTACATGGTCAAGTTACTAAGACTTGGTACATGGTAAAGTTACTAAGACTTGGTACATGGTAAGTTACTAAGACTTGGTACATGGTCAAGTTACTAAGACTTGGTACATGGTCAAGTTACTAAGACTTGGTACATGGTCAAGTTACTAAGACTTGGTACATGGTAAAGTTACTAAGACTTGGTACATGGTAAGTTACTAAGACTTGGTACATGGTCAAGTTACTAAGACTTGGTCGTTTTTGACTAGTACACCCCCCCCCCCAGTGCTTCTATCAGCAATCACAACACCATCCATAATAACATTAACAATCACAACACGTCAATCAACACCCACAACACGTCAATCAACACCCACAACACGTCAATCAACACCCACAACACGTCAATCAACACCCACACCTCAATCAACAACCACAACACGTCAATCAACACCCACAACACCTCAATCAGCACCCACAATACCTTAATCAACACCCACAACACTTCAATCAACACCCACAACACCATTATCAATACCCACAACACCAATACCCACAATCCCTCCATCAAATCCCACAATTCCTCCAGCAACACCAACAACACCAATACCCACAATCCCTCCATCAAATCCCACAATTCCTCCAGCAACACCAACAACACCGTACTAGCAACCCCTACACCTCCACAACCACTCCCACACCTCCCTGACCCACACCTCCTCAACTACTCCCATACCTCCTTGACCCACACCTCCACAACCACTCCCACACCTCCCTGACCCACACCTCCACAACCACTCCCACACCTCCCTGACCCACACCTCCACAACCACTCCCACATCTCCCAACTCCACACCTCTACAACCACTCCCACACTTCCACAACCACTACCACACCTCACCAACTACTCCCACACCTCACCAACCACTCCCACACCTCCCCAACTACTCCCACACCTCCACAACTACTCCCACAATACCAACTCATTCCACAAATGTCTTGACTCACATCAGACAAGTGATGGATGGAGGTTATACCCCATGATTCTCACTCTCATACTCTATAATTTAAGCTGATAAAAGTTTGTACCTCTAACTATAACCAACTTACCTACCTACCTTCCTCCTACTTTCCTCCTACTTTCCTGCTTACCTTCCTACCTACCTTCCTACCTACCTTCCTACTTCATTAGTTTTCATTGCGCCGGCGTTGTATAAACAACAACAGAAACAACAAAGTAGATAAATGGTTCAGAGAACCGACAAGTTGATAAATTAGACACATGTGCAACACTTGGATATTAATGAGGAAACGTTTCGCCACACAGTGGCTTCATCAGTCCATACAAAGGAGAACGGTGAAAAACAGGAGGAGTTGGAGGTAACCAGTCCCTCAGTCTTGAATCGACTCAAGATCCTGTTCTTCACCGTTCTCCTTTGTATGGACTGATGAAGCCACTGTGTGGCGAAACGTTTCCTCATTAATATCCAAGTGTTGCACATGTGTCTAATTTATCAAAAACAACAATAGTTATAATAATAATAATAATAATAATAATAATAATAATAATAATAGCAATAACAACAACAATAATAATAATAATAATAATAATAATAATAATAATAATAATAATAATAATAATAATAATAATAATAATAGCAATAACAACAACAACAACAATAATAATAATAATAATAATAATAATAATAATAATAATAATAATAATAATAATAAAACAGTAATAACGGTCTGAGCAGTGTGGTGTCGGGTCAGGCTGAGAGGGTAGACTAACCCTCGAAGCCAGTCAGATGTATGTCACAGGTAAGACTGGCAAGGTAACAACTGCACCACAGTGAAAACTTGTTCACAAAAGTTTTTCTGACCTTGACTGGTTAATGAGGTTTAATATCTACTACCCGAGGGTCATTAAGGTTGCATGTCACCTGTACACCGGTCAAGAATACTTTAAAATGGGAATTAAAGTAATCTGTCAGCACATATACGCTGAGAGGTTGGTTAATGAGGTTTAACTCCTTCCAGCTACACGAGGATCATTAAGGCTGCTCGTAACCCCACCACCAGATAGGCATGTGTGAATCCCTAGTATAGATATTAAAGTGAACTCGAAGTACATACAATCGGGCACCGCTTTATAGCGCCTCACGTTACGGTGTTTCGCTAATACAGCAGTTGTCAATTATACCCATTCTTCATTTATTCACACTTCCTAAAATAAATATATTCACCACTCACTATAAGCTAAGAACGAAAATATTTTAAAGTAAGTAATGAGTACATTGTATATGCATATTTTAGGCCTAGTTCTATTGCTCACTTAATATATGATAGTGTAAACATGCTATCAGGCTTCTATATGCATTTCAAAATGAAAAAGGCTATGTTCCACTTTACAGCAGCAGTCTGTAACCTAACCTGCTGTATGAGCGGGGCCCCGCCTGTATATCATGAGAGGAATATATCTTTCTGTTTGCATTTTCTGACTTATTAAGAACATAAGAAAGAAGGTACACTGCAACAGGCCTACTGACCCATGTGAAACAGGTCCATGTCGCCCCCCGGCTTAGCTCAAAGACCCACCTAGTCAGGTCACTTCCAATTAAGGAAGGAGCACGGTATCAGACTTAGTAGCTCAAGCTAGTCAGGTCCAAGTCACACCCACCCACACCCACTCATGTATTTATCTAACCTATTTTTAAAACTACACAACGTTTTAGCCTCTATAACTGTACTCGGGAGTTTGTTCCACTCATCCACAACTCTATTACCAAACCAGTGCTTTCCTATATCCTTCCTGAATCTGAATTTTTCCAACTTAAAACCATTGCTGCGAGTCCTGTCTTGGCTAGAAATTTTCAGCACGCTATTTACATCCCCTTTATTTATTCCTGTTTTCCATTTATACACCTCAATCATGTCCCCCCCTAATTCTACGCCTTTCTAGAGAGTGCAGATTCAGGGTCCTCAGTCTATCCTCATAGGGAAGGTTTCTGATACATGGGATCAACTTTGTCATCCTCCTCTGTACGTTTTCCAGAGCATTTATATCCATTCTGTAATACGGTGACCAAAACTGTGCAGCATAGTCTAAATGAGGCCTAACCAAGTTGAAGAACAACCTGAGGACTTCTATTATTTATACTTCTTGATATGAAGCCAAGGATTCTGTTAACTTTATTGCGAACACTTATGCACTGTTGTCTTGGTTTCAGATTACTGCTAACCAGAACTCCTAAATCTTTTTCGCAATCCGTAATATTAAGATCTACATTATTTAGTTTATATGTGGCATGGTTATTTTCCTGTCCAACATTTAGAACATTGCATTTGTCTATATTACTTTACTTACTTACTTACTTACTTATTAAACTGCATCTGCCACTTCTCGGACCACTGCATCAGTCTATTCAAATCATCCTGGAGTGCTCTAGTGTCCTCAGTGTGTCCCAAACTGCAGCCAGATTTTTAGTGTTCAAATCACGATTGTAAACTAGCTGAACGGAGATTTGAACCCAAGCAAGTCATGGGTCTTGAGCTAGAGCTTGCTATAGCTATCTTTGTGTGACACTTGTCTGAAAAACCTGCATTTGTGGTCACAGTGGTGGCCCATGCTAACCTTCCTACTGTGTACAGAAATACACTCATGTGGATGAATCTTGCAAGGTCGGCATGATAAAATGGTTAACGCAGTGGCCTGCTGGTTTTTAGTTTGCTCCGGTCAGCGCGAGTTTCAGTGGCAAATTTGATAATTCATTATTGTAGCCTTCACGATCAGGTCAATAGTAAGGTTGACTTACTCTGACCCCAGTTTGAATCTCAGCATTTCTAAACTAAATACAAAAAAAAAGATAGACAGGGAAGCCATCTATTTCATTTACATACTGCAAGTACTGATACACTGTCCTTACGTCTATGCTCGCACAGAGGTCCGTGGTGCAAACATTTGGGCATGTTACCTTAAAACACCTCCTGCCCCTGTTCACCTAGCAGTAAATAGGTACCTGGGGGTTAGATACCTTACACCTGCTGTCACTGTTCACCTAGCAGTAAGTAGGTACCTGGGTTTTAGTAAACTGGTGTGGGTCACAAAATTAACCTAAGTTGTGAGAAATGCTCTACATAACCAGGGGTTTTTCTATATTGTATATCACTGATGTCAGCTATGGTCTGTATAAGTTGTATCACGTACTTGTAGAAATAAATATTATTATTATTATTATTATTATTATTATTATTATTATTATTATTATTATTATTATTATTATTATTATTATTATTATTATTATATTTGATCAAACTCGACATCCCAAGTCTAAAAACTTAACATAGTTCGTATCATTAGAAATACACATTGATGCTACTGTTACTCTTTTCTCCGTAATACATTAATAAACGTAAACTTTATTTTTCGTAAAGCATAAAGAAATACAATATTTATAAGTATGAGAATAAAGTTGACTAACGTCTACAATTCCTGGGTACCTGGATAGTCACCACCGTGTGGGTATTCTGTGCCCCTGATGTAAAGGCTGAATATGATGGAAGCATATGAAGCGGTGTGGGAGATGACGCCAGCATCTCCTTGAAGATGCTCTCACCCTCCTTGTACAAGTCATACCACCACTCTCTTGACCACTGCTGCCACTTATGCTTGGAGAGGAGCCCATGGGCACCCACTGACAACCCACTGAACACTACCTACTGACCACTGAGGAGCACTGAACACTGCTGACCACTGAGAAGTGAGCACTGAACACTGCTGACCATTGAGAACTGAGCACTGAACACTGTTGACAACTGAGAAGTGAGCACTGAACACTGATGACAACTGAGAACTGAACACTGTTGACAACTGAGAAGTGAGCACTGAACACTGATGACAACTGAGAAGTGAGCACTGAACACTGATGACAACTGAGAAGTGAGCACTGAACACTGATGACAACTGAGAAGTGAGCACTGAACACTGATGACAACTGAGAAGTGAGCACTGAACACTGATGACAACTGAGAAGTGAGCACTGAACACTGATGACAACTGAGAAGTGAGCACTGAACACTGATGACAACTGAGAAGTGAGCACTGAACACTGATGACAACTGAGAAGTGAGCACTGAACACTGATGACAACTGAGAAGTGAGCACTGAACACTGATGACAACTGAAAAGTGAGCACTGAACACTGATGGCAACTGAGAAGTGAGCACTGAACACTGATGGCAACTGAGAAGTGAGCACTGAACACTGATGACAACTGAGTAGTGAGCACTGAACACTGATGACAACTGAGAAGTGAGCACTGAACACTGATGACAACTGAGAAGTGAGCACTGAACACTGATGACAACTGAGAAGTGAGCACTGAACACTGATGACAACTAAGAAGTGAGCACTGAACACTGATGACCACTGAGAAGTGAGCACTGAACACTGATGACCACTGAGAAGTGAGCACTGAACAATGATGACCACTGAGAAGTGAGCACTGAACACTGATGACAACTGAGAAGTGAGCACTGAACACTGATGACAACTGAGAAGTGAGCACTGAACACTGATGACAACTGAGAAGTGAGCACTGAACACTGATGACAACTGAGAAGTGAGCACTGAACACTGATGACAACTGAGAAGTGAGCACTGAACACTGATGACAACTGAGAAGTGAGCACTGAACACTGATGACAACTGAGAAGTGAGCACTGAACACTGAGGACCACTGAGAAGTGAGCACTGAACACTGATGACAACTGAGAAGTGAGCACTGAACACTGATGACAACTGAGAAGTGAGCACTGAACACTGATGACAACTGAGAAGTGAGCACTGAACACTGATGACCACTGAGAAGTGAGCACTGAACACTGATGACAACTGAGAAGTGAGCACTGAACACTGATGACAACTGAGAAGTGAGCACTGAACACTGATGACAACTGAGAAGTGAGCACTGAACACTGATGACAACTGAGAAGTGAGCACTGAACACTGATGACAACTGAGAAGTGAGCACTGAACACTGATGACAACTGAGAAGTGAGCACTGAACACTGATGACAACTGAGAAGTGAGCACTGAACACTGATGACAACTGAGAAGTGAGCACTGAACACTGAGGACCACTGAGAAGTGAGCACTGAACACTGATGACAACTGAGAAGTGAGCACTGAACACTGATGACAACTGAGAAGTGAGCACTGAACACTGATGACAACTGAGAAGTGAGCACTGAACACTGATGACAACTGAGAAGTGAGCACTGAACACTGATGACAACTGAGAAGTGAGCACTGAACACTGATGACAACTGAGAAGTGAGCACTGAACACTGATGACAACTGAGAAGTGAGCACTGAACACTGATGACAACTGAGAAGTGAGCACTGAACACTGATGACCACTGAGAAGTGAGCACTGAACACTGATGACAACTGAGAAGTGAGCACTGAACACTGATGACAACTGAGAAGTGAGCACTGAACACTGATGACAACTGAGAAGTGAGCACTGAACACTGATGACAACTGAGAAGTGAGCACTGAACACTGATGACAACTGAGAAGTGAGCACTGAACACTAACCAGTGAAGAGAACACTGCAGACACTTCCCTCGATAATAATAAATATAATAATAATAATAATAATAATAATAATAATAACAACAATAATAATAATATAATAAAGCAAAGCCTAAAAAATGTATTTAAAATATTCCGTTAATAGGAAATTCGCTTAATAAATCTTGTAATAAATCCCTATAATATTCCGCATCTTAGGAACGTTCGACAAAATCTTAAAAATCCACAAGACTGCTTTGAAAATGCATTAATAAAATAAATCCAATAAACAAATCCACTAATAAAATAAATCCATTAATAAATTCACTTACACAGTATTTCACCTGGCGATTTAAAACACCACAATAAACACGGGAGTTCACTCCCTCGTCTCCTTCCGTAGTCTGAAAA
>NC_091302.1:7512359-7524859 GCF_038502225.1 Cherax quadricarinatus | reverse complement strand
ACACCCAAGAAACCTACACACCTCAGACACCTACACACCCAAGGCACCTACACACCTCAGACACCTACACACCCCAGACACCTACACACCCAAGACACCTACACACCCAAGAAACCTACACACCTCAGACACCTACACACCCAAGGCACCTACACACCTCAGACACCTACACACCCCAGACACCTACACACCCCAGACACCTACACACCCCAGACACCTACACACCCAAGACACCTACACACCCCAGACACCTACACACCCAAGACACCTACACACCCAAGACACCTACACACCCCAGACACCTACACACCCCAGACACCTACACACCCCAGACACCTACACACCCCAGACACCTACACACCCCAGACACCTACACACCCCAGACACCTACACACCCCAGACACCTACACACCCCAGACACCTACACACCCCAGACACCTACACACCCCAGACACCTACACACCCCAGACACCTACACACCCCAGACACCTACACACCACTGCTGCCCTCTCACCATGAGATCATACTTTTCCATCCTACTTTCTCACCATTAATCCTTTAATCTACACTATCCAACCCTCCCTCACTGACCCTCACCTGGCTGGGCGAAATGTTCAGTCGAGCATTCTAACACCTGCTGCCCCTGTTGACGTGACAGTAAACAGGTACCTGGATGTTACTAAACTCTTATGGGTGGCATTCTGTGGACGGGGAGACTTATAGACAAGTTTCTTTACACTTTTCCTCTTCATTCCTCGTCCTTCTCCTCCTCCTCCTCTTCCTCCTCCTCCTGATCCTCCTCTTCTTCTTCTTCCTCCTCGTCCACTTGTGAACACAAGGTTTAAAGTGCTTCATGAAAACCCTTAACTATATCTTTACAGAGGTTTATAACTTTCATGCGGTTTATATGACCCTTATGATGCAGGTTTATATGAGGAGCATATACGATTTATAAGAGGTTTATATGAGAGCTTATAATGCAAATTCGTTTAAGGTTCCTAAGAGGTTTACACCAGAATTATATGAGGCTTAAATGAGTTTATATGAGGTTTGTATAAGGTTTATATGACGCCTTATGAGGCGTATTTATATAATGTTTATATGAGATGAATTTGAGATTTAGACAAGGTTTATATGTTTATAATCAGGTTTATAATAAGGTTTATAACCAGGTTCATAAACAGGTTTATAAACATTTATGTATCATATATGGGTAGAAGGGTAGTTGGCGTCACCTTGGGCAAAGTCACAGGTGAAGCAGTGGTAGGTGGCGTCACCTTGGGCAAAGTCACAGGTGAAGCAGTGGTAGGTGGCGTCACCTTGGACAAAGTCACAGGTGAAGCAGTGGTAGGTGGTGTCACCTTGGACAAAGTCACAGGTGAAGCAGTGGTAGGTGGCGTCACCTTGGACAAAGTCACAGGTGAAGCAGTAGTAGGTGGTGTCACCTTGGACAAAGTCACAGGTGAAGCAGTGGTAGGTGGTGTCACCTTGGACAGTCACAGGTGAAGCAGTGGTAGGTGGCGTCACCTTGGACAAAGTCACAGGTGAAGCAGTGGTAGGTGGCGTCACCTTGGACAAAGTCACAGGTGAAGCAGTGGTAGGTGGCGTCACCTTGGACAAAGTCACAGGTGAAGCAGTGGTAGGTGGCGTCACCTTGGACAAAGTCACAGGTGAAGCAGTGGTAGGTGGTGTCACCTTGGACAAAGTCACAGGTGAAGCAGTGGTAGGTGGTGTCACCTTGGACAAAGTCACAGGTGAAGCAGTGGTAGGTGGCGTCACCTTGGACAAAGTCACAGGTGAAGCAGTGGTAGGTGGCGTCACCTTGGGCAAAGTCACAGGTGAAGCAGTGGTAGGTGGTGTCACCTTGGACAAAGTCACAGGTGAAGCAGTGGTAGGTGGTGTCACCTTGGACAAAGTCACAGGTGAAGCAGTGGTAGGTGGCGTCACCTAGGACAAAGTCACAGGTGAAGCAGTGGTAGGTGGTGTCACCTTGGACAGTCACAGGTGAAGCAGTGGTAGGTGGCGTCACCTTGGACAAAGTCACAGGTGAAGCAGTGGTAGGTGGTGTCACCTTGGACAAAGTCACAGGTGAAGCAGTGGTAGGTGGTGTCACCTTGGACAAAGTCACAGGTGAAGCAGTGGTAGGTGGTGTCACCTTGGACAAAGTCACAGGTGAAGCAGTGGTAGGTGGCGTCACCTTGGACAAAGTCACAGGTGAAGCAGTGGTAGTTGGTGTCACCTTGGACAAAGTCACAGGTGAAGCAGTGGTAGGTGGCGTTACCTGTCTCCAGTACATAACCTCCTTCTACCTACATATCTTGTATTCCTATGAAGACTGATGGGCTGATTACATCGATTCCAGACTGAAGGACTGATTACATCGACGCCAGACTGAAGGACTGATTACATCGACTCCAGACTGAGGGACTGATTACACCAACTCCAGACTGAGGGACTGATTACATCAACTCCAGACTGAGAGACTGATTACATCGACTCCAGACTGAGGGACTGATTATATCGACTCAGGCTGAGGGACTGATTACATCAACTCCAGGTTGAGGGACTGATTACATCAACTCCGGACTGAGGGACTGATTACATCGACTCCAGACTGAGGGACTGATTACATCCACTCCAAACTGAATGACTGATTACATCGACCTCAGGCTGAAGGACTGATTACATCGACTCAGGCTGAGGGACTGATTACATCGACTCCAAACTGAAGGACTGATTACATCGACCCCAGACTGAGGGACTGATTACATCGACTATAGACTGAGGGACTGACTATATCGACTCCAATCTGAGGGACTGATTACATCAACTACAAACTGAGGGACTGATTACATCAACTCCAGACTGAGGGACTGATTACATCAACTCCAGACTGAGGGACTGATTACATCAACTCCAGATTGAGGGACTGATTACATCGACTCCAGACTGAGGAACTGATTACATCAACTCCAGACTGAGGGACTGATTACATCAACTCCAGACTGAGGGACTGATTACATTGACTCCAGACTGAGGGACTGATTACATCGACTCCAGAGTGAAGGACTGATTACATCGACTCCAGACTGAGGGACTGATTACATCGACTCCAGACTGAGGGACTGATTACATCGACTACAGACTGAGGGACTGATTACACCGACTCCAGACTGAGGGACTGATTACATCAACTCCAGACTGAGAGACTGATTACATCAACTACAGACTGAGGGACTGATTACATCGACTCCAGACTAAGGGACTGATTACATCAACTCCAAACTGTGGGACTGATTACATCGACTCCAGACTGAGGGACTGATTACATCGCCTCCAGACTGAGGGACTGATTACATCGACTCCAGACTGAGGGACTGATTACATCAACTCCAGACTGAGGGACTGATTACATCGACTGCAGACTGAGGGTCTGATTACATCGACTCCAGACTGAGGGACTGATTACATCAACTCCAAACTGTGGGACTGATTACATCGACTCCAGACTGAGGGACTGATTACATCAACTCCAGACTGAGAGACTGATTACATCAACTCCAGACTGAGGGACTGATTACATCGACTCCAGACTGAGGGACTGATTACATCAACTCCAAACTGTGGGACTGATTACATCGACCCCAGACAGAGGGACTGATTACATCGACTCCAGACTGAGGGACTCATTACATCGACTCCAGACTGAGGAACTCGTTACATCGACTCCAGACTGAGGGACTGATTACATCGGCTCCAGACTGAGGGACTGATTACATCAACTCCAGACTGAGGGACTGATTACACGGACTCCAGATTGAGGGACTAATTACATCGACTCCAGACTGAGGGACTGATTACATCGACTCCGGACAGAGGGACTGATTATATCGACTCCAGACAGAGGGACTGATAGCATCGACTCCAGACTGAGGGACTGATTACATCAACTCCAGACTGAGGGACTGATTACATCGACTCCAGACTAAGGGACTGATTACATCGACTCCAGACTGAGGGACTGATTACATCGACTCCAATCTTAGGGACCGATTACATCGACTCCAGACTGAGGAACTGATTACATCGACTCCAGACTGAGGGACTGATTACATAGACTCCAGACTGAGGGACTGATTACATCGACTCCAGACTGAGGGACTGATTACATCGACTGCAGACTGAGGGTCTGATTACATCGACTCCAGACTGAGGGACTGATTACATCGACTCAGGCTGAGGGACTGATTACATCAACTCTAGACTGAGGGAGTGATTACATCGACTCCAGACTGAGGGACTGATTACATCAACTCCAGACTGAGGGACTGATTACATCGACTACAGACTGAAGGACTGATTACATCAACTCCAGACAGAGGGACTGATTACATCGACTCCAGACTGAGAGACTGATTACCTCGACTCCAGACTGAGGGACTGATTACATCAACTCCAGACTGAGGGACTGATTACATCGACTCCAGATTGAGGGACTGATTACATCGACTCCAGACTGAGGGACTGATTACATCAACTCCAGACTGAGGGACTGATTACATCGACTCCAGACTGAGGGACTGATTACATCGACTCCAGACTGAGGCACTGATTACATGGACTCCAGACTGAGGGACTGATTACATCGACTCCAGACTGAGGCACTGATTACATGGACTCCAGACTGAGGGACTGATTACATCGACTCCAGACTGAGGGACTGATTACATCGACTCCAGACTGAGGGACTGATTACATCAACTCCAGAGAGGGACTGATTACATCGACTCCAGACTGAGAGGCTGATTACATCGACTCCAGACTGAGGGACTGATTATATCAACTCCAGACTGAGGGACTGATTACATCGACTCCAGATTGAGGGACTGATTACATCGACTCCAGACTGAGGGACTGATTACATCAACTCCAGACTGAGGGACTGACTACATCAACTCCAGACTGAGGGACTGATTACATCGACTCCAGACTGAGGGACTGATTACATCGACTCCAGACTGAGGGACTGATTACATCGACTCCAGACTGAGGGACTGATTACAACGACTCCAGACTGAGGGACTGATTACATCAACTCCAGACTGAGGGACTGATTACATCGACTCCAGACTGAGGAACTGATTACATCGACTACAGACTGAGGGACTGATTACATCAACTCCAGACTGAGGGACTGATTGCATCAACTCCAGACTGAAGGACTGATTACATCAACTGCAGACTGAGGGACAGATTACATCGACTCGAGACTGAGGGACTGATTACATCAACTCCAGACTGAGGGACTGATTACATCGACTCAAGACTGAGGAACTGATTACATCGACTCCACACTGAGGGACTGATTACATTGACTCCAGACTGAGGAACTGATTACATCGACTCCAGACAGAGGGACTGATTACATCGACTCGAGACTGAGGGACTGATTACATCAACTCCAGACTGAGGGACTTATTACATCGACTCAAGACTGAGGAACTGATTACATCGACTCCACACTGAGGGATTGATTACATCGACTCCAGACTGAGGGACTGATTACGTCGACTCCAGACTGAGGGACTGATTACATAAGCTCCAGACTGAGGGACTGATTACATCGACTCCAGGCAGAGGGACTGATTACATCAACTCCAGACTGAGGGACTGATTACATCAACTCCAGACTGAGGGACTGATTACATCAACTCCAGACTGAAGGACTGATTACATCAGCTACAGACTGAGGGACTGATTACATCGACTCCAGGCTGAGGGACTGATTACATCAACTCCAGACTGAGGGACTGATTACACCAACTCCAAACTGAGGGACTGATTACATCAACTCAAGACTGAGGGACTGATTACATCAACTCCAGACTGAGGGACTGATTACAATGACTCCAGACTGAGGGACTGATTACATCAACTCCAGACTGAGGGACTGATTACATCAACTCCAGACTGAGGGACTGATTACATCAACTCCAGACTGAGGAGCTGATTATATCAACACCAGACTGAGGGACTGATTACATCGACTCCAGACAGAGTGACTGATTACATCAACTCCAGACTGAGGGACTGATTACATCAACTCCAGACTGAGGGAGTGATTACATCGACTCAGGCTGAGGGACTGATTACATCGACTCCAGACTGAGTGACTGATTACATCAACTCCAGACTGAGGGACTGATTACATCAACTCCAGACTGAGGGATTGATCACATCGACTCAGGCTGAGGGACTGATTACATCAACTCCAGACTGAGGGACTGATTACATCAAACTCCAGACTGAGGGACTGATTACATCGACTCAGGCTGAGGGACTGATTATATCAACTCCAGACTGAGGGACTGATTACATCAACTCCAGACTGAGAGACTGATTACATCCACTCCAGACTGAGGAACTGATTACATCAACTCCAGACTGAGGGACTGATTACATCAACTCCAGACTGAGGGACTGATTACATCCACTCCAGACTGAGGGACTGATTACATTAACTCCAGACTGAGGGACTGATTACATCAACTCCAGACTGAGAGACTGATTACATCAACTCCAGACTGAGGGACTGACTACATCAACTCCAGACTGAGGGACTGATTACATGTACTCCAGACTGAGGGACTGATTACATCAACTCCAGACTGAGGGACTGATTACATCAACTCCAGACTGAGGGACTGATTACATCAACTCCAGACTGAGGGACTGATTACATCGACTCCAGACTGAGGGACTGATTACATCAACTCCAGAGAGGGACTGATTACATCGACTCCAGACTGAGAGGCTGATTACATCGACTCCAGACTGAGGGACTGATTACATCAACTCCAGACTGAGGGACTGATTACATCGACTCCAGATTGAGGGACTGATTACATCGACGCCAGACTGAGGGACTGATTACATCAACTCCAGACTGAGGGACTGACTACATCAACTCCAGACTGAGGGACTGATTACATCGACTCCAGACTGACGGACTGATTACATCGACTCCAGACTGAGGGACTGATTACATCGACTCCAGACTGAGGGACTGATTACATCGACTCCAGACTGAGGGACTGATTACAACGACTCCAGACTGAGGGACTGATTACATCAACTCCAGACTGAGGGACTGATTACATCGACTCCAGACTGAGGAACTGATTACATCGACTACAGACTGAGGGACTGATTACATCAACTCCAGACTGAGGGACTGATTGCATCAACTCCAGACTGAAGGACTGATTACATCAACTGCAGACTGAGGGACTGATTACATCGACTCGAGACTGAGGGACTGATTACATCAACTCCAGACTGAGGGACTGATTACATCGACTCAAGACTGAGGAACTGATTACATCGACTCCAGACTGAGGGACTGATTACACCAACTCCAGACTGAGGGACTGATTACATCAACTCAAGACTGAGGGACTGATTACATCAACTCCAGACTGAGGGACTGATTACAATGACTCCAGACTGAGGGACTGATTACATCAACTCCAGACTGAGGGACTGATTACATCAACTCCAGACTGAGGGACTGATTACATCAACTCCAGACTGAGGAGCTGATTATATCAACACCAGACTGAGGGACTGATTACATCGACTCCAGACAGAGTGACTGATTACATCAACTCCAGACTGAGGGACTGATTACATCAACTCCAGACTGAGGGAGTGATTACATCGACTCAGGCTGAGGGACTGATTACATCGACTCCAGACTGAGTGACTGATTACATCAACTCCAGACTGAGGGACTGATTACATCAACTCCAGACTGAGGGATTGATCACATCGACTCAGGCTGAGGGACTGATTACATCAACTCCAGACTGAGGGACTGATTACATCAAACTCCAGACTGAGGGACTGATTACATCGACTCAGGCTGAGGGACTGATTATATCAACTCCAGACTGAGGGACTGATTACATCAACTCCAGACTGAGAGACTGATTACATCCACTCCAGACTGAGGAACTGATTACATCAACTCCAGACTGAGGGACTGATTACATCAGCTCCAGACTGAGGGACTGATTACATCCACTCCAGACTGATAGACTGATTACATTAACTCCAGACTGAGGGACTGATTACATCAACTCCAGACTGAGAGACTGATTACATCAACTCCAGACTGAGGGACTGACTACATCAACTCCAGACTGAGGGACTGATTACATGTACTCCAGACTGAGGGACTGATTACATCAACTCCAGACTGAGGGACTGATTACATCAACTCCAGACTGAGGGACTGATTACATCAACTCCAGACTGAGGGACTGATTACATCGACTCCAGACTGAGGGACTGATTACATCAACTCCAGAGAGGGACTGATTACATCGACTCCAGACTGAGAGGCTGATTACATCGACTCCAGACTGAGGGACTGATTACATCAACTCCAGACTGAGGGACTGATTACATCGACTCCAGATTGAGGGACTGATTACATCGACTCCAGACTGAGGGACTGATTACATCAACTCCAGACTGAGGGACTGACTACATCAACTCCAGACTGAGGGACTGATTACATCGACTCCAGACTGACGGACTGATTACATCGACTCCAGACTGAGGGACTGATTACATCGACTCCAGACTGAGGGACTGATTACATCGACTCCAGACTGAGGGACTGATTACAACGACTCCAGACTGAGGGACTGATTACATCAACTCCAGACTGAGGGACTGATTACATCGACTCCAGACTGAGGAACTGATTACATCGACTACAGACTGAGGGACTGATTACATCAACTCCAGACTGAGGGACTGATTGCATCAACTCCAGACTGAAGGACTGATTACATCAACTGCAGACTGAGGGACTGATTACATCGACTCGAGACTGAGGGACTGATTACATCAACTCCAGACTGAGGGACTGATTACATCGACTCAAGACTGAGGAACTGATTACATCGACTCCACACTGAGGGACTGATTACATTGACTCCAGACTGAGGAACTGATTACATCGACTCCAGACGGAGGGAGTGATTACATCGACTCGAGACTGAGGGACTGATTACATCAACTCCAGACTGAGGGACTTATTACATCGACTCAAGACTGAGGAACTGATTACATCGACTCCACACTGAGGGACTGATTACGTCGACTCCAGACTGAGGGACTGATTACATAAGCTCCAGACTGAGGGACTGATTACATCGACTCCAGGCAGAGGGACTGATTACATCAACTCCAGACTGAGGGACTGATTACATCAACTCCAGACTGAGGGACTGATTACATCAACTCCAGACTGAAGGACTGATTACATCAGCTACAGACTGAGGGACTGATTACATCGACTCCAATCTGAGGGACTGATTACATCAACTCCAGACTGAGGGACTGATTACACCAACTCCAGACTGAGGGACTGATTACATCAACTCAAGACTGAGGGACTGATTACATCAACTCCAGACTGAGGGACTGATTACAATGACTCCAGACTGAGGGACTGATTACATCAACTCCAGACTGAGGGACTGATTACATCAACTCCAGACTGAGGGACTGATTACATCAACTCCAGACTGAGGAGCTGATTATATCAACACCAGACTGAGGGACTGATTACATCGACTCAAGACAGAGTGACTGATTACATCGACTCCAGACAGAGTAACTGATTACATCAACTCCAGACTGAGGGACTGATTACATCAACTCCAGACTGAGGGAGTGATTACATCGACTCAGGCTGAGGGACTGATTACATCGACTCCAGACTGAGTGACTGATTACATCAACTCCAGACTGAGGGACTGATTACATCAACTCCAGACTGAGGGATTGATCACATCGACTCAGGCTGAGGGACTGATTACATCAACTCCAGACTGAGGGACTGATTACATCAAACTCCAGACTGAGGGACTGATTACATCGACTCAGGCTGAGGGACTGATTATATCAACTCCAGACTGAGGGACTGATTACATCAACTCCAGACTGAGAGACTGATTACATCCACTCCAGACTGAGGAACTGATTACATCAACTCCAGACTGAGGGACTGATTACATCAACTCCAGACTGAGGGACTGATTACATCCACTCCAGACTGAGGGACTGATTACATTAACTCCAGACTGAGGGACTGATTACATCAACTCCAGACTGAGAGACTGATTACATCAACTCCAGACTGAGGGACTGACTACATCAACTCCAGACTGAGGGACTGATTACATGTACTCCAGACTGAGGGACTGATTACATCAACTCCAGACAGAGGGACTGATTACATCAACTCCAGACTGAGGGACTGATTACATCAACTCCAGACTGAGGGACTGATTACATCAACTCCAGACCGAGGGACTGATTACATCAACTCCAGACTGAGGGACTGATTACATCAACTCCAGACTGAGGGACTGATTACATCAACTCCAGACTGAGGGAATGATTACATCAACTCCAGAGAGGGACTGGTTACATCTACTCCAGACTGAAAGACTGATTACATCGACTCCAGAATGAGGGACTGATTACATCAACTCCAGACTGAGGGACTGATTACATCAACTCCAGACTGAGGGACTGATTACATCAACTCCAGACTGAGGGACTGATTATATCAACTCCAGACTGAGGGACTGATTTCATCAACTCCAGACTGAGGGACTGATTGCATCAACTCCAGACTGAGGGACTGATTACATCAACTCCAGACTAAGGGACTGATTAAATCGACTCCAGACTAAGGAACTGATTACGTCAACTCCAGACTGAGGGACTGATTACATCAACTCCAGACTGAGGGACTGGTTACATCTACTCCAGACTGAGGGACTGATTTCATCGACTCAGGCTGAGGGACTGATTATATCAACTCCAGACTGAGGGACTGATTACATCAACTCCAGACTGAGGGACTGATTACATCAACTCCAGACTGAGGGACTGGTTACATCTACTCCAGACTGAGGCACTGATTACATCTACTCCAGACTGAGGGAGTGATTACATCAAATCCAGACTGAGGGACTGATTACACGGACTCCAGACTGAGGCACTGATTACATCTACTCCAGACTGAGGGAGTGATTACATCAAATCCAGACTGAGGGACTGATTACACGGACTCCAGACTGAGGGACTGATTACAGCAACTCCAGACTGAGGGACTGATTACATCAACTCCAGACTGAGGGACTGATTACATGGACTTTAGACTGAGGGACTGATTACATCAACTCCAGACTGAGGGACTGATTTCATGAACTCTAGACTGAGGGACTGATTACATCAACTCCAGACTGAGGGACTGATTACATCAACTCCAGACTGAGAGACTGATTACATCAACTCCAGACTGAGGGACTGATTACATCAACTCCAGACTGAGGGACTGATTACATCAACTCCAGACTGAGGGACTGGCTACATCTACTCCAGACTGAGGGACTGATTACATCAACTCCAGACTGAGGGACTGATTACATCAACTCCAGACTGAGAGACTGATTACATCAACTCCAGACTGAGGGACTGATTACATCGACTCCAGACTGAGGGACTGATTACATCAACTCCAGACTGAGGGACTGATTACATCAACTCCAGACTGAGGGACTCATTATATCAACTCCAGACTGAGGGACTGATTACATCAACTCCAGACTGAGGGACTGATTATATCGACTCCAGACTGAGGGAATGATTACATCAACTCCAGACTGAGGGACTGATTACATCAACTCCAGACTGAGGGACTGATTACATCGACTCCAGACTGAGGGACTGATTACATCAACTCCAGACTGAGGGACTGATTACATCGACTCCAGACTGAGGGACTGATTACATCAACAACAGACTAAGGGACTGATTACATCAACTCCAGACTGAGGGACTGATTACATCGACTCCAGACTGAGGGACTGATTACATCAACTCCAGACTGAGGGACTGATTACATCGACTCCAGACTGAGGGACTGATTACATCGACTCCAGACTGAGGGACTGATTACATCGACTCCAGACTGAGGGACTGATTACATCGACTCCAGACTGAGGGACTGATTACATCGACTCCAGACTGACGGACTGATTACATCAACTCCAGACTGAGGGACTGATTACATCAACTCCAGACTGACGGACTGATTACATCAACTCCAGACTGAGGGACTGATTACATCAACTCCAGACTGAGGGACTGATTACATCGACTCCAGACTGACGGACTGATTACATCAACTCCAGACTGAGGGACTGATTACATCAACTCCAGACTGACGGACTGATTACATCAACTCCAGACTGAGGGACTGATTACATCAACTCCAGACTGAGGGACTGATTACATCGACTCCAGACTGACGGACTGATTACATCGACTCCAGACTGAGGGACTGATTACATCAACTCCAGACTGACGGACTGATTACATCAACTCCAGACTGAGGGACTGATTACATC
>NC_091302.1:7474859-7509859 GCF_038502225.1 Cherax quadricarinatus | reverse complement strand
TATTTATGTTGTTTTAATCTTAGTTCGAGATTTTTACCAGTTTGACCGTAGTAAACTTTATCGCAAATTTTACAAGGAATCTTATAGACACATCCATCAGCATTTTGGGATGAATTCTTTATCAAAAGTTTTTTTACTGTATCAAGATTTTTTAATACAACTTTAATATTAAAAGTCTTAAGAAGAGAAGGCATATCAACCAAGTTTTCATGGTAAGGGAGAACCAACATATTTTTAGTTGAATAAGGCTGGTTGTCCCTTTTTGGATTGTAAAAAGTATTTCTAGCAACTTTAAAAGATTTATCAATTACATTTCTTGGGTATTTTAAATCATTACCTATTTCATAAATTTTGGATATTTCCTCATCTATGAACTCAGGACTACAAATTCATAAAGCTCTCAGAAACATTGATGAGAAAACAGACAGTTTGACTCTATCTTGATGCGAGGAATAATAGTGGACATAGGAAAAGTTATTTGTAGGTTTTCTGTAAATTTTAAATTTGAATTCATTATTACCCTTAAAAAAGGCAATGAGTTATTTTCTTCAAACTCAACAGTAAAGTTTATAGAATGGGCTAAGCTATTTAATTTTCCAAGGAAATGGTGTATATCTACATTTTTGGGCATAAGACACAAAATATCATCAACATATCTGAACCATTTAGCTCTATTAGGGAGGATTGTGTTAAGTAACCTTGTTTCAAAAAAATCCATGTATAGGTTACTATGAACAGGTGAAAGAGGATTTCCCATTGCCATACCAAACTTCTGAGTGTAAAATTTATCATTAAATACAAATTTTGCATCAACAATGCAAAGTTTAATAAGTTTAATGATAGTAGGAACTGGCAATGGTAAATCATAGTTAACGAGTTCTTCAGATAAGAAACTTAATAAATCATCAACAGGAACTTTCGTAAACAAGGAAGTAACATCAAAACTAACCATGTTAAAATCATTTAAGTCAGTCAAGGAGCTTAATTTATCAACCAAGTCTATGTTGTTTTTAACATTAAAGTTAGAAATTTTGCCAACAATAGGGCTCAAAATATCAACAAGCCATTTGGATAATTTATATGAAACTGACCCTATGGAGCTAATAATTGGTCTGACTGGATTCCCTGGTTTGTGTGTTTTTATTAGTCCATACATGTAAGGTATAGATGGATTAGTGGAAGTAAATTGTTTGACTAATTCATCTTTGCCTTTCAGTAGAAGTTTTATTGTTTTATTGAAATTGCTGTTAACGGTTTCTAGGGGATTTTTCCTAAGTTTAGAATAGGTTTCAGTATCATCTAAGAGATTATTCATTTTTTCTTGGTAATCATTTTCTTTCATAATTACTATTGCATTTATTTTGTCTGCTTTAGTAAGGTGCAAATTTTTATTGTTATTAAGTGTATCATAAGACTTAAAGAATGTTTGAGGGCAATTGGGAATGTTTGGTTTTAACATAGAGCTATATACCATTCCTTTACTAATATTAATTTCATCAGAGGATAAATCAGAAAATTTTTCAAAGTTACAAAAGGCTTTTGCAATTTCAACATTATTAAGTTTTTTTGAAGTTGCAAAACTTAGGCCAAAAACTAGAGCAGCAGTTGTATGTTTGTCTAAAATTTCATCTGATAAGTTAATTACAAAATTGTTATTAGCATGCTTTGTCCAATCACTATTTTCAATTAAAATGTCTAATTTTCTTTGTAGTTTGCTCTTGAGATCATTACAAATTCTTCTGAGTTTATTATAGCAATGATCCAACATACTGTGTTTCCATTCTGATGGAATGGCCTGATTAAAAGAGTATTTTTTGTTTCTCAATATTTTGAATGCTTCCTTCTCCTGTATTTTAGTTATTTCAATATGTTTCTGAAGAATAATTCTCATAAAATCATCAAAAAGACGATCTCTCAATATCAAGGAGTCTATTGGGTAAAAGAGACTTGGGCAGAACTTGTTCATTTAAACAATTTTTTAAGAAATTAAGTCGAATTTTTAACTTGTGGGACTTGATCAGTGCAGAAGAAAACTGTGAAACAAAAGATATATGATTAGGAACGCTTATCAATTTACTTCCACTAATCCATCTTTGCCTTACATGTATGGACTAATAAAAACACACAAACCAGGGAATCCAGTCAGACCAATTATTAGCTCCATAGGGTCAGTTTCATATAAATTATCCAAATGGCTTGTTGATATTTTGAGCCCTATTGTTGGCAAAATTTCTAACTTTAATGTTAAAAACAACATAGACTTGGTTGATAAATTAAGCTCCTTGACTGACTTAAATGATTTTAACATGGTTAGTTTTGATGTTACTTCCTTGTTTACGAAAGTTCCTGTTGATGATTTATTAAGTTTCTTATCTGAAGAACTCGTTAACTATGATTTACCATTGCCAGTTCCTACTATCATTAAACTTATTAAACTTTGCATTGTTGATGCAAAATTTGTATTTAATGATAAATTTTAAACTCAGAAGTTTGGTATGGCAATGGGAAATCCTCTTTCACCTGTTCTTAGTAACCTATACATGGAATTTTTTGAAACAAGGTTACTTAACACAATCCTCCCTAATAGAGCTAAATGGTTCAGATATGTTGATGATATTTTGTGTCTTATGCCCAAAAATGTAGATATACACCATTTCCTTGGAAAATTAAATAGCTTAGCCCATTCTATAAACTTTACTGTTGAGTTTGAAGAAAATAACTCATTGCCTTCTCTAGATGTTTTAATTATTAAGGGTAATAATGAATTCAAATTTAAAATTTACAGAAAACCTACAAATAACTGTTCCTATGTCCACTATTATTCCTCGCATCAAGATAGAGTCAAACTGTCTGTTTTCTCATCAATGTTTCTGAGAGCTTTACGAATTTGTAGTCCTGAGTTCATAGATGAGGAAATATCCAAAATTTATGAAATAGGTAATGATTTAAAATACCCAAGAAATGTAATTGATAAATCTTTTAAAGTTGCTAGAAATACTTTTTACAATCCAAAAAGGGACAACCAGCCTTATTCAACTAAAAATATGTTGGTTCTCCCTTACCATGAAAACTTGGTTGATATGCCTTCTCTTCTTAAGACTTTTAATATTACAGTTGTATTCAAAAATCTTGATACAGTAAAGAAACTTTTGATAAAGAATTCCCCCCAAAATGCTGATGGATGTGTCTATAAGATTCCTTGTAAAATTTGCGATAAAGTTTATTACGGTCAAACTGGTAAAAATCTCGAACTAAGATTAAAACAACATAAATATAGCATTAGAACTGGACAAGATTCCAATGCTCTATTTATTCATGTAAGAGATTTTAACCATCCAATTGATTTTCAAAAAGTTGAGAAAGTAGTATCAAGCAAGTCCATGGTCGACAGGAATATAATTGAATCTTGTTTCATAAAAAGCAGTTTTGACAATAATATGAATATTTCCTTTGGTTTATATAAATTAGATCCATTTATAATTAATAGAATTTGGGAAGAATTTAATAATACACTGGACAAATAATTTTTAAATTTTCTTGGGTAGAATAGTTTGTGGGGTGAGTTGCGTAAAGGACCTATCCAAGTTGGGTCGGCGCGCGTCAGGTGTTTAACCGTTGTGGGATCTGATAGTGAGGTGCTGGCCTGACCCCTTATATAACATCCTTGTATGCTTTACTTTCATAGTTCCTTGATAATGTGAGTAGTCACGAAAGCGCTTGGAATTTCTCTGTTTTTTCAGAGTGGTTGTTTTGCATATATACATACATATATATATATATATATATATATATATATATATATATATATATATATATATATATATATATATATATATATATATATATATATATATATATATATATATGTATATATATATATATATATATATATATATATATATATATATATATATATATATATATATATATATATATAAATATATATATATTTTATTATACCCACCTTTTATTTAATTTGTATATTATTCCTCTTCCCCCTCGTGTTTTATTTCCTCTTCCCCCTCGTGTTCTATTTCCTATTCCCCCTCGTGTTTTATTTCCTCTTCCCCCTCGTGTTTTATTTCCTCTTCCCCCGCGTGTTTTATCCTCTTCCCCCCTCGTGTTTTATTTCCTCTTCCCCCTCGTGTTTTATTTCCTCTTCCCCCCTCGTGTTATATTTCCTCTTCCCCCTTGTGTTTTATTTCTTCTTCCTCCCTCGTGTTTTATTTCCTCATCGCCCCTCGTGTTTTATTTCCTCTTCGCCCCTCGTGTTTTATTTCCTCTTCCCCCCTCGTGTTTTATTTCCTCTTCCCCCTCGTGTTTTATTTCCTCTTCCCCCTCGTGTTTGATTTCCTTTTCCCCCCTCGTGTTTTATTTCCTCATCGCCCCTCGTGTTTTATTTCCTCTTCCCCCCTCGTGTTTTATTTCCTCTTCCCCTTCGAGTTTTCTTTCCTCTTCCCCCCCTCGTGTTTTATTTCCTCTTCCCCCCTCGTGTTTGATTTCCTCCTCCCTCGTGTTTTATTTTCTCTTATCCCCTCGTGTTTTATTTCCTCTTGCCCCCTCGTGTTTTATTTCCTCTTATCCCCTCGTGTTTTATTTCCTCTTCCCCCCTCGTGCTTTATTTCGCATTCCCCCCTCATGTTTCATTTCTTCCTCCCCCTCGTGTTTTATTTCCTCTTTCCCCCTCGTGTTTCATTTCTTCTTCCCCCCTCGTGTTTTATTTCCGCTTCCCCCTCGTGTTTTATTTCCTCTTACCCCTAGTGTTTTAATTCCTCTTCCCCCATCGTGTTTTATTTCATCTTCCCCCTCGTGTTTTATTTCCTCTTCCCCCTCGTGTTTCATTTCCTCTTCCCCCATCGTGTTTTCTTTCCCCTTCCCCCTCGTGTTTTACATCCTTTTCCCCCCTCGTGTTTTATTTCCTCTTAGCCCCTCGTGTTTTATTTCCTCTTCCCACCCTCGTGTTTTATTTCCTCTTCCCCCTTCGTGTTTTATTTCCTCTTCCCCCCTCGTGTTTTATTTCCTCTTCCCCCTCGTGTTTCATTTCCTCTTCCCCAATCGTGTTTTATTTCCTATCCCCCCTCGTGTTTTACATCCTCTTCCCCCCTCGCGTTTTATTTCCTCTTCCCCCCTCGTGTTTCATTTCTTCTTCCCCCCTCGTGTTTTAATTCCTCTTCCCCCTCGTGTTTTAATTCCTCTTCCCCCCTCGTGTTTTAACTCCTCTTCCCCTTCTCGTGTTTTAATTCCTCTTCACCCCTCGTGTTTTAATTCTTCTTCCCCCCTCGTGTTTTAATTCTTCTTCCCCCCTCGTGTTTTAATTCTTCTTCCCCCCTCGTGTTTTAATTCTTCTTCCCCCCTCGTGTTTTAATTCCTCTTCCCCCCTCGTGTTTTAATTCCTCTTCCCCATCGTGTTTTAGTTCCTCTCCCCTCGGGTTTTAATTCATCTTCCCCCCTCGTGTTTTAACTCCTCTTCCCCTTCTCGTGTTTTAATTCCTCTTCCCCCATCGTGTTTTAATTCCTCTTCACCCCTCGTGTTTTAATTCTTCTTCCCCCCTCGGGTTTTAATTCATCTTCCCCCCTCGTGTTTTAATTCCTCTTCCCCTCTCGTGTTTTAATTGCTCTTCCCCCCTCGTGTTTTAATTCCTCTTCCCCACTCGGGTTATAATTCCTCTTCCCCCCGTGTCTTAATTCCCCTTTCCCCCTCGTGTTTTAATTCCTTTTTCCCCCCCGTGTTTTAATTCCTCTTCCCCCCTGTGTTTTAATTCCTCTTCCCCCCTCGTGTTTTAATTCCTCTTCCCCCCTCGTGTTTGATTTCTTCTTCCCCCCTCGTGTTTTATTTCCGCTTCCCCCTCGTGTTTTATTTCCTCTTACCCCTAGTGTTTTAATTCCTCTTCCCCCATCGTGTTTTATTTCATCTTCCCCCTCGTGTTTTATTTCCTCTTCCCCCTCGTGTTTCATTTCCTCTTCCCCCATCGTGTTTTCTTTCCTCTTCCCCCTCGTGTTTTACATCCTTTTCCCCCCTCGTGTTTTATTTCCTCTTAGCCCCTCGTGTTTTACATCCTCTTCCCCCCTCGCGTTTTATTTCCTCTTTCCCCCTCGTGTTTCATTTCTTCTTCCCCCCTCGTGTTTTAATTCCTCTTCCCCCTCGTGTTTTAATTCCTCTTCCCCCCTCGTGTTTTAACTCCTCTTCCCCTTCTCGTGTTTTAATTCCTCTTCACCCCTCGTGTTTTAATTCTTCTTCACCCCTCGTGTTTTAATTCTTCTTCCCCCCTCGTGTTTTAATTCCTCTTCCCCCCTCGTGTTTTAATTCCTCTTCCCCATCGTGTTTTAGTTCCTCTCCCCTCGGGTTTTAATTCATCTTCCCCCCTCGTGTTTTAACTCCTCTTCCCCTTCTCGTGTTTTAATTCCTCTTCACCCCTCGTGTTTTAATTCTTCTTCCCCTCTCGTGTTTTAATTCTTCTTCCCCCCTCGTGTTTTAATTCCTCTTCCCCCCTCGTGTTTTAATTCCTCTTCCCCATCGTGTTTTAGTTCCTCTCCCCTCGGGTTTTAATTCATCTTCCCCCCTCGTGTTTTAATTCCTCTTCCCCTCTCGTGTTTTAATTGCTCTTCCCCCCTCGTGTTTTAATTCCTCTTCCCCACTCGGGTTATAATTCCTCTTCCCCCCCGTGTCTTAATTCCCCTTTCCCCCTCGTGTTTTAATTCCTTTTTCCCCCCGTGTTTTAATTCCTCTTCCCCCCTGTGTTTTAATTCCTCTTCCCCCCTCGTGTTTTAATTCCTCTTCCCCCCTCGTGTTTTAATTCCTCTTCCCCCTTGTGTTTTAATTCTTCTTCCCCCCCTCGTGTTTTAATTCCTCTTCCCCCCTCGGGGTTTAATTCCTCTTTCCCCTTCGTGTTTCAATTCCTCTTCCCCCCTCGTGTTTTAATTCCTCTTCCCCCCTCGTGTTTTAATTCCTCTTCCCCCCTCGTGTTTTAATTCCTCTTCCCCCCTCGAGTTTTAATTCCTCTTCCCCCATCGTGTTTCAATTCCTCTTGCCCCCTCGTGTTTCAATTCCTCTTCCCCTTTCGTGTTTTAATTCCTCTTCCTCCCTCGTGTTTTAATTCCTCTTCCCCCCTCGTGATTTAATTCCTCTTCCCCCCTCGTGTTTTAATTCCTCGTCCCCCCTCGTGTATTAATTCCTCTTCCCCCCTCCTGTTTTAATTCCTCTTCCCCCCTCGTGTTTTAATTCCTCTTCCCACCTCGTGTTTTAATTCCTCTTCCCCCCTCGTGTTTTAATTCCTCTTCCCCCCGTGTTTTATTCCTCTTCCCCCTCATGTTTTAATTCCTCTTCCCCCCTCGTGTTACAATTCCTCTTTCCCCCTCGTGTTTTAATTCCTCTTCCCCTCTCGTGTTCTAATTCTTCTTTCCCCCCTCGTGTTTTAATTCCTCTTCCCCCCCTCGGGTTTTAATTCCTCTTCCCCCTTCGTGTTTCAATTCCTCTTCCACCCTCGTGTTTTAATTCCTCTTCCCCCCTCGTGTTTTAATTCCTCTTCCCCCTCGTGTTTTAATTCCTCTTTCCCCCTCGTGTTTTAATTCCTCTTCCACCCTCGTGTTTTAATTCCTCTTCCCCCCTCGTGTTCTAATTCCTCTTCCCCCCTCGTGTTTTAATTCCTCTTCCCCCCTCGTGTTTTAATTCCTCTTCCCCCTCTCGTGTTTTAATTCCTCTTCCCCCCTCGTGTTTTAATTCCTCTTCCCCCTCTCGTGTTTTAATTCCTCTTCCCCCCTCGTGTTTTAATTCCTCTTTCCCCCTCGTGTTTTAATTCCTCTTCCACCCTCGTGTTTTAATTCCTTTTCCCCCTCTCGTGTTTTAATTCCTCTTCCCCCCTGTGTTTTAATTCCTCTTCCCCCCTGTGTTTTAATTCCTCTTCCCCCTCTCGTGTTTTAATTCCTCTTCCCCCCTGTGTTTTAATTCCTCTTCCCCCCTCGTGTTTTAATTCCTCTTCCCCCCTCGTGTTTTAATTCCTCTTCCCACCCTCGTGTTTTAATTCCTCTTCCACCCTCGTGTTTTAATTCCTCTTCCACCCTCGTGTTTTAATTCCTCTTCCCCCCTCGTGTTTTAATTCCTCTTCCCACCCTCGTGTTTTAATTCCTCTTCCACCCTCGTGTTTTATTTCCTCTTCCCCCCTCGTGTTTTAATTCCTCTTCCCACCCTCGTGTTTTAATTCCTCTTCCCCCCTCGTGTTTTAATTTCTCTTCCCACCCTCGTGTTTTAATTCCTCTTCCCCCCTCGTGTTTTAATTCCTCTTCCCACCCTCGTGTTTTAATTCCTCTTCCCCCCTCGTGTTTTAATTCCTCTTCCACCCTCGTGTTTTAATTCCTCTTCCACCCTCGTGTTTTAATTCCTCTTCCCCCTCGTGTTTTAATTCCTCTTCCACCCTCGTGTTTTAATTCCTCTTTCACCCTCGTGTTTTAATTCCTCTACCACCCTCGTGTTTTAATTCCTCTTCCCACCCTCGTGTTTTAATTCCTCTTCCCACCCTCGTGTTTTAATTCCTCTTCCCCCCTCGTGTTTTAATTCCTCTTCCACCCTCGTGTTTTAATTCCTCTTCCACCCTCGTGTTTTAATTCCTCTTCCCACCCTCGTGTTTTAATTCCTCTTCCCCCCTCGTGTTTTAATTCCTCTTCCACCCTCGTGTTTTAATTCCTCTTCCACCCTCGTGTTTTAATTCCTCTTCCCCCCTCGTGTTTTAATTCCTCTTCCCCCCTCGTGTTTTAATTCCTCTTCCACCCTCGTGTTTTAATTCCTCTTCCACCCTCGTGTTTTAATTCCTCTTCCCCCCTCGTGTTTTAATTCCTCTTCCCACCCTCGTGTTTTAATTCCTCTTCCACCCTCGTGTTTTAATTCCTCTCAACTTTTGTTCTTTTAGATTTGTGTCGAATTTTATATATATTTTTTCTGGTGCAAATATAATTTTTTATATATTTTTTTTAATTTGCATTTTCATTTTCTGGCTTGAGTCATTTATCCTGTTGTTGTTTGTTTGTTGTTGTGTTTGTTGTTGTGTTTGTTGGTGTGTTTGTTGTTGTGTTTGTTGTTGTGTTTGTTGATGTGTTTGTTGATGTGTTTCTTGTTGTGTTTGTTGATGTGTTTGTTGTTGTGTTTGTTGATGTGTTTGTTGGTGTGTTTGTTGTTGTGTTTGTTGATGTGTTTGTTGTTGTGTTTGTTGTTGTGTTTGTTGTTGTTTGTTGGTGTGTTTGTTGTTGTGTTTGTTGTTGTGTTTGTTGTTGTGTTTGTTGTTGTGTTTGTTGATGTGTTTGTTGATGTGTTTGTTGATGTGTTTGTTGTTGTGTTTGTTGTTGTGTTTGTTGTGTTTGTTGGTGTGTTTGTTGTTGTGTTTGTTGATGTGTTTGTTGTTGTGTTTGTTGTTGTGTTTGTTGTTGTGTTTGTTGGTGTGTTTGTTGTTGGGTTTGTTGTTGTGTTTGTTGTTGTGTTTGTTGTTGTGTTTGTTGTTGTGTTTGTTAATGTATTTGTTGATGTGTTTGTTGTTGTGTTTGTTGTTGTGTTTGTTGTGTTTGTTGGTGTGTTTGTTGTTGTGTTTGTTGATGTGTTTGTTGTTGTGTTTGTTGTTGTGTTTGTTGGTGTGTTTGTTGATGTGTTTGTTAATGTATTTGTTGATGTGTTTGTTGTTGTGTTTGTTGATGTGTTTGTTGATGTGTTTGTTGTTGTGTTTGTTCATGTGTTTGTTGATGTGTTTGTTGTTGTGTTTGTTGATGTGTTTCTTGGTGTGTTTGTTGTTGTGTTTGTTGTTGTGTTTTGTTGATGTGTTTGTTGGTGTGTTTGTTGTTGTATGTGTTGATGTGTTTGTTGTTATGTTTGTTGGTGTGTTTGTTGGTGAGTTTGTTGTTGTGTTTGTTGTTGTGTTTTTGTTGTGTTTGTTGTTGTGTTTGTTGTTGTGTTTGTTGGTGCGTTTGTTGTTGTGTTTGTTGGTGTGTTTGTTGATGTGTTTGTTGGTGTGTTTGTTGTTGTGTTTGTTGTTGTGTTTGTTGGTGTGTTTGTTGATGTGTTTGTTGTTGTGTTTGTTGGTGCGTTTGTTGTTGTGTTTGTTGGTGTGTTTGTTGGTGTGTTGGTTGATGTGTTTGTTGGTGTGTTTGTTGTTGTGTCTGTTGTTGTGTTTGTTTTTGTGTTTGTTGGTGCGTTTGTTGTTGTGTTTGTTGGTGTGTTTGTTGGTGTGTTTGTTGGTGTGTTTGTTGTTGTGTTTGTTGGTGTGTTTGTTGATGTGTTTGTTGGTGTGTTTGTTGTTGTGTTTGTTGTTGTGTTTGTTGTTGTGTTTGTTGGTGTGTTTGTTGGTGTGTTTGTTGATGTGTTTGTTGGTGTGTTTGTTGTTGTGTTTGTTGTTGTGTTTGTTGGTGTGTTTGTTGATGTGTTTGTTGTTGTGTTTGTTGGTGTGTTTGTTGTTGTGTTTGTTGTTGTGTTTGTTGTTGTGTTTGTTGTTGCGTTTGTTGGTGTGTTTGTTGTTGTGTTTGTTGTTGTGTTTGTTGGTGTGTTTGTTGGTGTGTTTGTTGATGTGTTTGTTGGTGTGTTTGTTGGTGTGTTTGTTGTTGTGTTTGTTGTTGTGTTTGTTGATGTGTTTGTTGTTGTGTTTGTTGTTGTGTTTGTTGTTGTGTTTGTTGATGTGTTTGTTGTTGTGTTTGTTGGTGTGTTTGTTGGTGTGTTTGTTGATGTGTTTGTTGTTGTGTTTGTTGGTGTGTTTGTTGGTGTGTTTGTTGATGTGTTTGTTGGTGTGTTTGTTGGCGTGTTTGTTGTTGTGTTTGTTGTTGTGTTTGTTGTTGTGTTTGTTGGTGTGTTTGTTGGTGTGTTTGTTGATGTGTTTGTTGGTGTGTTTGTTGGTGTGTTTGTTGTTGTGTTTGTTGTTGTGTTCGTTGATGTGTTTGTTGTTGTGTTTGTTGTTGTGTTTGTTGTTGTGTTTGTTGATGTGTTTGTTGATGTGTTTGTTGTTGTGTTTGTTGTGTTTGTTGATGTGTTTGTTGATATGTTTGTTGGTGTTTGTTGTTGTGTTTGTTGGAGTTTGTTGTTGTGTTTGTTGATGTGTTTCTTGTTGTTTGTTGTTGTGTTTGTTTTTGTGTTTGTTGGTGTGTTTGTTGTTGTGTTTGTTGGTGTGTTTGTTGATGTGTTTGTTGGTGTGTTTGTTGATGTGTTTGAAGTTGTGTTTGGTGGTGTGTTTGTTGTTGTGTTTGTTGATGTGTTTGTTGTTGTGTTTGTTGGTGTTTGTTGTGTTTGTTGGTGTGTTTGTTGTTGTGTTTGTTGGTGTGTTTGTTGTTGTGTTTGTTGTTGTGTTTGTTGATGTGTTTGTTGTTGTGTTTGTTGGTGTTTGTTGTGTTTGTTGGTGTGTTTGTTGGTGTGTTTGTTGTTGTGTTTGTTGGTGTGTTTGTTGTTGTGTTTGTTGATGTGTTTGTTGTTGTGTTTGTTGGTGTTTGTTGTGTTTGTTGGTGTGTTTGTTGGTGTGTTTGTTGACGTGTTTGTTGTTGTGTTTGTTGTTGTGTTTGTTGATGTGTTTGTTGTTGTGTTTGTTGGTGTGTTTGTTGGTGTGTTTGTTGATGTGTTTGCTGTTGTGTTTGTTGTTGTGTTTGTTGTTGTGTTTGTTGATGTGTTTGTTGATGTGTTTGTAGATGTGTTTGTTATTGTGTTTGTTGTGTTTGTTGATGTGTTTGTTGATGTGTTTGTTGGTGTGTTTGTTGTGTTTGTTGGAGTTTGTTGCTGTGTTTGTTGATGTGTTTGTTGTTGTGTTTGTTGTTGTATTTGTTGTTGTGTTTGTTGGTGTGTTTGTTGATGCGTTTGAAGTTGTGTTTGGCGGTGTGTTTGTTGTTGTGTTTGTTGATGTGTTTGTTGTTGTGTTTGTTGGTGTGTTTGTTGTTGTGTTGTTGATGTGTTTGTTGTGTTTGTTGGTGTGTTTGTTGTGTTTGTTGGTGTGTTTGTTAGTGTGTTTGTTGATGTGTTTGTTGTTGTGTTTGTTGATGTGTTTGTTGTTGTGTTTGTTGGTGTGTTTGTTGTGTTTGTTGTTGTGTTTGTTGTTGTGTTTGTTGATGTGTTTGTTGTTGTGTTTGTTGATGTGTTTGTTGTTGTGTTTGTTGTTGTGTTTGTTGTTGTGTTTGTTGACGTTTGTTGATGTGTTTGTTGTTGTGTTTGTTGTTGTGTTTGTTGTTGTGTTTGTTGATGTTTGTTGATGTGTTTGTTGATGTGTTTGTTGTGTTTGTTGGTGTGTTTGTTGTGTTTGTTGTTGTGTTTGTTGTTGTGTTTGTTGTTGTGTTTGTTGTTGTGTTTGTTGATGTGTTTGTTGTTGTGTTTGTTGTTGTGTTTGTTGTCGTGTTTGTTGATGTGTTTGTTGTTGTGTTTGTTGTTGTGTTTGTTGATGTGTTTGTTGGTGTGTTTGTTGTTGTGTTTGTTGTTGTGTTTGTTGTTGTGTTTGTTGATGTTTGTTGATGTGTTTGTTGGTGTGTTTGTTGTTGTGTTTGGTGTTGTGTTTGTTGATGTGTTTGTTGTTGTGTTTGTTGTCGTGTTTGTTGATGTGTTTGTTGATGTGTTTGTTGTTGTGTTTGTTGATGTGTTTGTTGTTGTGTTTGTTGATGTGTTTGTTTGTGTGTTTGTTGGTGTGTTTGTTGGTGTTTTTGTTGGTGTTTTTTGATGTGTTTGTTGTTGTGTTTGTTGTTTTGTTTGTTATGTTTGTTGATGTGTTTGTTGTTGTGTTTGTTGTTGTGTTTGTTGTTGTGTTTGTTGTTGTTGTTGTTGTGTTTGTTGATGTGTTTGTTGATGTGTTTGTTGATGTGTTTGTTTGTGTGTTTGTTTGTGTGTTTGTTGGTGTGTTTGTTGGTGTGTTTGTTGATGTGTTTGTTGGTGTGTTTGTTGTTGTGTTTGTTGTTGTGTTTGTTGTTGTGTGTGTTGATGTGTTTGTTGATGTGTTTTCTGTTTTGTTTGTTGTTGTGTTTGTTGATGTGTTTGTTGTTGTGTTTGTTGATGTGTTTGTTGGTGTGTTTGTTGATGTGTTTGTTGTTGTGTTTGTTGTTGTGTTTGTTGTTGTGTTTGTTGATGTGTTTGTTGGTGTGTTTGTTGATGTGTTTGTTGTTGTGTTTGTTGTTGTGTTTGTTGTTGTGTTTGTTGATGTGTTTGTTGTTGTGTTTGTTGTTGTGTTTGTTGATGTGTTTGTTGGTGTGTTTGTTGGTGTATTTCTTGGTGTGGGTAGAGGCGGTGGGGAGATGGAGAGGATTAAAATACATTAACTGTGTGAGAGAGAGAGATGGAGGGAAGGAAGGAGGGAGGGGGATATATATATATATATAGATATATATATATATATATATATACATATATATACATATATATATAGATATATATAGATATATATATATAGATATATATATATATATACATATATATACATATATATACATATATATATACATATATATATATATATGTATATATATGTATATATATATATATATATATATATATATACATATATATATATATATATATATATATATATATATATATATATATATATATATATATATATATATATAGAGAGAGAGAGAGAGAGAGAGAGAGAGAGAGAGAGAGAGAGATCAACTAGACGAGTACACACACAGCACACAACCAAAAGGGGCCTGAGAGTGATTCCCGGGCATGGCTAGATGTATAGATAAGTCCACCTTCACACTTCCATCACTAGGCTGCACCTACTTGTAAACCTCACCTAAGTGCTATAGCACTATTGTAGGCTGCACCTACTTGTAAACCTCACCTAAGTGCTATAGCACTATTGTAGGCTGCACCTACTTGTAAACCTCACCTAAGTGCTATAGCACTATTGTAGGCTGCACCTACTTGTAAACCTCACCTAAGTGCTATAGCACTATTGTAGGCTGCACCTACTTGTAAACCTCACCTAAGTGCTATAGCACTATTGTAGGCTGCACCTACTTGTAAACCTCACCTAAGTGCTATAGCACTATTGTAGGCTGCACCTACTTGTAAACCTCACCTAAGTGCTATAGCACTATTGTAGGCTGCACCTACTTGTAAACCTCACCTAAGTGCTATAGCACTATTGTAGGCTGCACCTACTTGTAAACCTCACCTAAGTGCTATAGCACTATTGTAGGCTGCACCTACTTGTAAACCTCACCTAAGTGCTATAGCACTATTGTAGGCTGCACCTACTTGTAAACCTCACCTAAGTGCTATAGCACTATTGTAGGCTGCACCTACTTGTAAACCTCACCTAAGTGCTATACCACTATTGTAGGCTGCACCTACTTGTAAACCTCACCTAAGTGCTATAGCACTATTGTAGGCTGCACCTACTTGTAAACCTCACCTAAGTGCTATACCACTATTGTAGGCTGCACCTACTTGTAAACCTCACCTAAGTGCTATACCACTATTGTAGGCTGCACCTACTTGTAAACCTCACCTAAGTGCTATAGCACTATTGTAGGCTGCACCTACTTGTAAACCTCACCTAAGTGCTATAGCACTATTGTAGGCTGCACCTACTTGTAAACCTCACCTAAGTGCTATAGCACTATTGTAGGCTGCACCTACTTGTAAACCTCACCTAAGTGCTATAGCACTATTGTAGGCTGCACCTACTTGTAAACCTCACCTAAGTGCTATACCACTATTGTAGGCTGCACCTACTTGTAAACCTCACCTAAGTGCTATACCACTATTGTAGGCTGCACCTACTTGTAAACCTCACCTAAGTGCTATACCACTATTGTAGGCTGCACCTACTTGTAAACCTCACCTAAGTGCTATAGCACTATTGTAGGCTGCACCTACTTGTAAACCTCACCTAAGTGCTATAGCACTATTGTAGGCTGCACCTACTTGTAAACCTCACCTAAGTGCTATAGCACTATTGTAGGCTGCACCTACTTGTAAACCTCACCTAAGTGCTATAGCACTATTGTAGGCTGCACCTACTTGTAAACCTCACCTAAGTGCTATAGCACTATTGTAGGCTGCACCTACTTGTAAACCTCACCTAAGTGCTATAGCACTATTGTAGGCTGCACCTACTTGTAAACCTCACCTAAGTGCTATAGCACTATTGTAGGCTGCACCTACTTGTAAACCTCACCTAAGTGCTATAGCACTATTGTAGGCTGCACCTACTGGTAAACCTCACCTAAGTGCTATAGCACTATTGTAGGCTGCACCTACTGGTAAACCTCACCTAAGTGCTATAGCACTATTGTAGGCTGCACCTACTTGTAAACCTCACCTAAGTGCTATAGCACTATTGTAGGCTGCACCTACTTGTAAACCTCACCTAAGTGCTATAGCACTATTGTAGGCTGCACCTACTTGTAAACCTCACCTAAGTGCTATAGCACTATTGTAGGCTGCACCTACTTGTAAACCTCACCTAAGTGCTATAGCACTATTGTAGGCTGCACCTACTTGTAAACCTCACCTAAGTGCTATACCACTATTGTAGGCTGCACCTACTTGTAAACCTCACCTAAGTGCTATACCACTATTGTAGGCTGCACCTACTTGTAAACCTCACCTAAGTGCTATACCACTATTGTAGGCTGCACCTACTTGTAAACCTCACCTAAGTGCTATAGCACTATTGTAGGCTGCACCTACTTGTAAACCTCACCTAAGTGCTATAGCACTATTGTAGGCTGCACCTACTTGTAAACCTCACCTAAGTGCTATAGCACTATTGTAGGCTGCACCTACTTGTAAACCTCACCTAAGTGCTATAGCACTATTGTAGGCTGCACCTACTTGTAAACCTCACCTAAGTGCTATAGCACTATTGTAGGCTGCACCTACTTGTAAACCTCACCTAAGTGCTATAGCACTATTGTAGGCTGCACCTACTTGTAAACCTCACCTAAGTGCTATAGCACTATTGTAGGCTGCACCTACTTGTAAACCTCACCTAAGTGCTATAGCACTATTGTAGGCTGCACCTACTTGTAAACCTCACCTAAGTGCTATAGCACTATTGTAGGCTGCACCTACTTGTAAACCTCACCTAAGTGCTATAGCACTATTGTAGGCTGCACCTACTTGTAAACCTCACCTAAGTGCTATAGCACTATTGTAGGCTGCACCTACTTGTAAACCTCACCTAAGTGCTATAGCACTATTGTAGGCTGCACCTACTTGTAAACCTCACCTAAGTGCTATAGCACTATTGTAGGCTGCACCTACTTGTAAACCTCACCTAAGTGCTATAGCACTATTGTAGGCTGCACCTACTTGTAAACCTCACCTAAGTGCTATACCACTATTGTAGGCTGCACCTACTTGTAAACCTCACCTAAGTGCTATACCACTATTGTAGGCTGCACCTACTTGTAAACCTCACCTAAGTGCTATACCACTATTGTAGGCTGCACCTACTTGTAAACCTCACCTAAGTGCTATAGCACTATTGTAGGCTGCACCTACTGGTAAACCTCACCTAAGTGCTATAGCACTATTGTAGGCTGCACCTACTGGTAAACCTCACCTAAGTGCTATAGCACTATTGTAGGCTGCACCTACTGGTAAACCTCACCTAAGTGCTATAGCACTATTGTAGGCTGCACCTACTTGTAAACCTCACCTAAGTGCTATAGCACTATTGTAGGCTGCACCTACTTGTAAACCTCACCTAAGTGCTATAGCACTATTGTAGGCTGCACCTACTTGTAAACCTCACCTAAGTGCTATAGCACTATTGTAGGCTGCACCTACTTGTAAACCTCACCTAAGTGCTATAGCACTATTGTAGGCTGCACCTACTTGTAAACCTCACCTAAGTGCTATAGCACTATTGTAGGCTGCACCTACTTGTAAACCTCACCTAAGTGCTATAGCACTATTGTAGGCTGCACCTACTTGTAAACCTCACCTAAGTGCTATAGCACTATTGTAGGCTGCACCTACTTGTAAACCTCACCTAAGTGCTATAGCACTATTGTAGGCTGCACCTACTTGTAAACCTCACCTAAGTGCTATAGCACTATTGTAGGCTGCACCTACTTGTAAACCTCACCTAAGTGCTATAGCACTATTGTAGGCTGCACCTACTTGTAAACCTCACCTAAGTGCTATAGCACTATTGTAGGCTGCACCTACTTGTAAACCTCACCTAAGTGCTATAGCACTATTGTAGGCTGCACCTACTTGTAAACCTCACCTAAGTGCTATACCACTATTGTAGGCTGCACCTACTTGTAAACCTCACCTAAGTGCTATAGCACTATTGTAGGCTGCACCTACTTGTAAACCTCACCTAAGTGCTATAGCACTATTGTAGGCTGCACCTACTTGTAAACCTCACCTAAGTGCTATAGCACTATTGTAGGCTGCACCTACTTGTAAACCTCACCTAAGTGCTATACCACTATTGTAGGCTGCACCTACTTGTAAACCTCACCTAAGTGCTATAGCACTATTGTAGGCTGCACCTACTTGTAAACCTCACCTAAGTGCTATAGCACTATTGTAGGCTGCACCTACTTGTAAACCTCACCTAAGTGCTATAGCACTATTGTAGGCTGCACCTACTTGTAAACCTCACCTAAGTGCTATAGCACTATTGTAGGCTGCACCTAATTGTAAACCTCACCTAAGTGCTATAGCACTATTGTAGGCTGCACCTACTTGTAAACCTCACCTAAGTGCTATAGCACTATTGTAGGCTGCACCTACTTGTAAACCTCACCTAAGTGCTATAGCACTATTGTAGGCTGCACCTACTTGTAAACCTCACCTAAGTGCTATAGCACTATTGTAGGCTGCACCTACTTGTAAACCTCACCTAAGTGCTATAGCACTATTGTAGGCTGCACCTACTTGTAAACCTCACCTAAGTGCTATAGCACTATTGTAGGCTGCACCTACTTGTAAACCTCACCTAAGTGCTATAGCACTATTGTAGGCTGCACCTACTTGTAAACCTCACCTAAGTGCTATAGCACTATTGTAGGCTGCACCTACTTGTAAACCTCACCTAAGTGCTATAGCACTATTGTAGGCTGCACCTACTTGTAAACCTCACCTAAGTGCTATAGCACTATTGTAGGCTGCACCTACTTGTAAACCTCACCTAAGTGCTATAGCACTATTGTAGGCTGCACCTACTTGTAAACCTCACCTAAGTGCTATAGCACTATTGTAGGCTGCACCTACTTGTAAACCTCACCTAAGTGCTATAGCACTATTGTAGGCTGCACCTACTTGTAAACCCTCACCTAAGTGCTATAGCACTATTGTAGGCTGCACCTACTGGTAAACCTCACCTAAGTGCTATAGCACTATTGTAGGCTGCACCTACGAAGGGCAAAACGACTTCCAACACCTATGAAAACTGTTAATCACTATAACAAATTGAATATATGGCGTGACAGATGATGGAATTTAATGCAGATAAATGCCATATGTGGTCGTGTTGGACACGAATGGAGACGAAAGGTTTTTGGGATTTAACGAGCTGTTGGAGTGTAGGCAGGGTAATATTTTGTGGAGGTATTCAGGGGAACATGGTAGCTGGACTTGAGTCCTGGAGGTGGGAAGTACAGTGTCTGCACTCTAAAAGAAGCCTTTGCGATATTTGCCGTTTAGTGATATCTAAACCGTCTTATATTTGCGCGCCTCTGGAAAGACAGTGATAGTGTAAATGATGGTGAAGTGTTTCTTTTTTGGGTTACCATGGGAGAAAGTTAGACTACATCACACGTACACTGTGATAAAATACTGAAAGTATTAGAGAGAGAGAGAGAGATAAAGCGAGACCTCTAGGTCTCTCTCTCTTTCTCTAGTGAGAAATTATGCACTACACAGACTAACTATAAAAAACTTACAAAAAATGTCTGGAGGTTAAGGGGGTCCACTCCCCCCCCCGTCCATAAGATACAAAAACAAAGAAGCAATTTACAACATATAGATAGAGTAACTTAAATAAGAAAAAGTCACAATACTGTTACTGGAACGATACACAAATAACCCGCACATAGGAGAGAGAAACCTACCACGACATTTCGAACCGACGTGCACCATTAACTAGTCACTAGTTAATGGTGCACGTCGGACTAAAACGTCGTCACAAGTTTCTCTGTTGCTGTTGAAGTAGCAGTAAGTAGGTACCTGGGTGTTAGTGGACTGGTGTGGGTGGCATCCTGGGAGACAAAATTAACCTAACTTGCGGGAAACGTTCTGCATAAACAAGGGGATTTTTATATAGGTATGTATAAGTTATGTCATGTACCGGTACAAATAATAATAATAATAATAATAATAATAATAACAATAATAATAATAATAATAATAATAATAATAATAATAATAAAATTATTATTATTATTATTATTATTATTATTATTATAATTATTGGTACCTTGAAGGGCTCTTGATCAAGGGAGTTGGAGCTATTCCCTTTCCCTCCCCCCTTTCCTCGGATCAAACATGACTACTTCTAATACCCCATTGCGCTGCGTGGCCCCTGCGGGTTTAAAACTTCCCCAAAACGATAAAAATATTTTCGGATATTTTTTTAAATTAAAAAAAAAAAAAATACTGTCACGGGGAAGTGCTAAACCCGCAGGAGCCATAGAGCACCTGGGGAGGCAATCCGGGGGTTGATCCGAGGACAACGGGGAAGACTTGCTCTATTTCATTGGATGAAGAGCCCTTCACCAACACCAAGGAATCTGAGGCGGAAGGAGAGGGGTTTGAGGGGAAGAGGGGTCAGGGAGGGGGGAAGAAGGGTCAGGGAGGGGGGAAGAAGGGTCAGGGAGGGGGGAAGAGGGGTCAAGGAGGGGGGAAGAGGGGTCAAGGAGGGGGTAAGTGGGGTCAGGGAGGGGGGAAGATGGGTCAGGGAGGGGGGAAGAGGGGTCAAGGAGGGGGGGAAGAGGGGTCAGGGAGGGGGGAAGAGGGGTCAGGGAGGGGGTAAGAGGGATCAGGGAGGGGGGAAGAGGGGTCAAGGAGGGGGGAAGAGGGGTCAGGGAGGGGGGAAGAGGGGTCAGGGAGGGGGTAAGAGGGGTCAGGGAGGGGGGAAGAGGGGTCAGGGAGGGGGGAAAGAGGGGTCAGGGAGGGGGAAGAGGGGTCAGGGAGGGGGGTAAGAGGGGTCAGGGAGGGGGGAAGAAGGGTCAAGGAGGGGGGAAGAGGGGTCAGGGAGGGGGGAAGAGGGGTCAGGGAGGGGGGAAGAGGGGTCAGGGAGGGGGGAAGAGGGGTCAGGGAGGGGGGAAGAGGGATCAAGGAGGGGGGAAGAGGGGTCAGGGAGGGGGGAAGAGGGGTCAGGGAGGGGGGAAGAGGGGTCAGGGAGGGGGGAAGAGGGGTCAGGGAGGGGGTAAGAGGGGTCAGGGAGGGGGGAAGAGGGGTCAAGGAGGGGGAAGAGGGGTCAAGGAGGGGGGAAGAGGGGTCAGGGAGGGGGGAAGAGGGGTCAGGGAGGGGGTAAGAGGGGTCAGGGAGGGGGGAAGAGGGGTCAAGGAGGGGGAAAGAGGGGTCAGGGAGGGGGGAAGAGGGGTCAAGGAGGGGGAAAGAGGGGTCAAGGAGGGGGAAAGAGGGGTCAAGGAGGGGGTAAGAGGGGTCAGGGAGGGGGTAAGAGGGGTCAGGGAGGGGGGAAGAGGGGTCAAGGAGGGGGAAAGAGGGGTCAAGGAGGGGGAAAGAGGGGTCAAGGAGGGGGTAAGAGGGGTCAGGGAGGGGGTAAGAGGGGTCAGGGAGGGGGGAACAAATACGTGAGGGGAGAGGGTGAACTGTGATTGGCTGGTCCCAGGGAGGCAACACCAACTGCCTTAATACAATTGTTAACACACATCAGGGAATTACTTGTAACTCCCCCCTTCTTCCTCACCCCTCCCCTATCAACCCCTCTCCTCTCCCCCTCCCCTCTCATCCTCTACCTCCCCTCACCCCTTCTCTCTTATCATCTATCCTCTCACCCCACCCCTCCTTCCTCACTCCCTTCCATCATCCCTCTCCTCATGGTCTCCCCCTCACCCCCTCCCTCTTACCCTCTTCACCACACCTCTCCCCCCCCTTTCCTTTGTCACCATACTTTATGTTCGTATGTTACTGTTGTATTGTTCCATGTTACTGTTGTATTGTTCCATGTTACTGTTGTATTGTTCCATGTTACTGTTGTATTGTTCCATGTTACTGTTGTATTGTTCCATGTTACTGTTGTATTGTGCCATGTTACTGTTGTATTGTGCCATGTTACTGTTGTATTGTTCCATGTTACTGTTGTAGTGTTCCATGTTATTGTTGTATTGCTCCATTTTACTGTTGTATTGTGCCATGTTACTGTTGTATTGTTCCATGTTACTGTTGTATTGTGACATGTTACTGTTGTATTGTGCCATGTTACTGTTGTAGTGTTCCATGTTACTGTTGTATTGTGCCATGTTACTGTTGCATTGTGCCATGTTACTGTTGTATTGTTCCATGTTACTGTTTCATTGTGCCATGTTACTGTTGTATTGTTGCATGTTACTGTTGTATTGTGCCATGTTACTGTTGTATTGTTCCATGTTACTGTTGTATTGTGCCATGTTACTGTTGTATTGTTGCATGTTACTGTTGTATTGTGCCATGTTACTGTTGTATTGTTCCATGTTACTGTTGTATTGTTCCATGTTACTGTTGTATTGTGCCATGTTACTGTTGTATTGTTGCATGTTACTGTTGTATTGTGCCATGTTACTGTTGTATTGTTCCATGTTACTGTTGTATTGTGCCATGTTACTGTTTTATTGTTCCATGTTACTGTTGTATTGTGCCATGTTACTGTTTTATTGTTCCATGTTACTGTTGTATTGTGCCATGTTACTGTTTTATTGTTCCATGTTACTGTTGTATTGTGCCATGTTACTGTTGCATTGTTCCATGTTACTGTTGTATTGTTCCTCCCATGTTACTGTTGTATTGTTCCTCCCATGTTACTGTTGTATTGTTCCATGTTACTGTTGTATTGTTCCTCCCATGTTACTGTTGTGTTGTTCCTCCCATGTTACTGTTGTGTTGTTCCTCCCATGTTACTGTTGTATTGTTCCTCCCATGTTACTGTTGTGTTGTTCCTCCCATGTTACTGTTGTATTGTTCCTCCCATGTTACTGTTGTATTGTTCCATGTTACTGTTGTATTGTTCCTCCCATGTTACTGTTGTATTGTTCCATCTTACTGTTATATTGTTCCATGCTGCTGTTGTATTGTTCCTCCCATGCTACTGTTGTATTGTTCCATGTTACTGTTGTATTGTTCCATGTTACTGTTGTATTGTTCCATGTTACTGTTGTATTGTTTCTCCCATGTTACTGTTGTATTGTGCCATGTTACTGTTGTATTGTTCCATGTTACTGTTGTATTGTTCCATGTTACTGTTGTATTGTTCCTCCCATGTTACTGTTGTATTGTTCCTCCCATGTTACTGTTGTATTGTTCCTCCCATGTTACTGTTGTATTGTTCCTCCCATGTTACTGTTGTATTATTCTTGTCATGTTACTGTTATACTGTTCCTCCCATGTTACTGTTGTATTGTTCCTCCCATGTTACTGTTGTATTATTCTTGTCATGTTACTGTTATACTGTTCCTCCCATGTTACTGCTGTATTGTTCCTCCCATGTTTCTGTTGTATTGTTCCTCCCATGTTACTGTTGTATTGTTCCTCCCATGTTTCTGTTGTATTGTTCCTCCCATGTTACTGTTGTATTGTTCCTCCCATGTTACTGTTGTATTGTTCCTCCCATGTTACTGTTGTATTGTTCCTCCCATGTTACTGTTGTATTGTTCCTCCCATGTTACTGTTGTATTATTCTTGTCATGTTACTGTTATACTGTTCCTCCCATGTTACTGTTGTATTGTTCCTCCCATGTTACTGTTGTATTATTCTTGTCATGTTACTGTTATACTGTTCCTCCCATGTTACTGCTGTATTGTTCCTCCCATGTTACTGTTGTATTGTTCCATGTTACTGTTGTATTGTTCCATGTTACTGTTGTATTGTTCCTCCCATGTTACTCTTGTATTGCTCCTCCCATGTTTCTGTTGTATTGTTCCTCCCATGTTACTGTTGTATTGTTCCTCCCATGTTACTGTTGTATTGTTCCTCCCATGTTACTGCTGTATTGTGCCATGTTACTGCTGTATTGTTCCTCCCATGTTACTGTTGTATTGTTCCTCCCATGTTACTGTTGTATTGTTCCATATTACTGTGGTACTGTTCTTGTCATGTTACTGTTGTATTGTTCCTCCCATGTTACTGTTGTATTGTTCCTCCCATGTTACTGTTGTATTGTTCCATATTACTGTTATATTGTTCCTGCCATGTTCCTGTTACACTTTTGTGCTCCTGTGTTCCCACCACTGCTGGTGTTCCTCCACCGTCACTGTTAAACAACACTGGAACAATCATATTACAAACTCGTCACGATAATGACCTATAATATCGATAATGAAGTACCCTCTTGCACACACCTGGCTGTTTATCTTAAGACGCTTCTTCAACGTCTTCAAAGATAGCCAGGTGTTGCACACGTGTTGCAATAACGTGTTGCACACGTTATTGACTGCTGCGTCCCCTCTTTATCCCCTTTTTTCTCTCCATCATCCCCTCTTACCCTCTTCTTCACTCCTCCGTCTGAATTCATCACATCGTCAGTAAACAGAGATACATCTGACTCAATCCCATCAGGTATGTCAATCAGATACCGAATGACAGCGTCCTCAGCTCACACAATGATGGTCCGGAATCAATTCCGGCACGGGTGAAACGTTGGGCACGTTTCCTAAAACCTGCTGTCCCTGTTCACCTAGCACTAAGTAGGTACCTGGGTGTTAGTCATCCTACACCTGCTGTCCCTGTTCACCTAGCAATAAGTAGGTACCCGGGTATTAAACGACTGTTGTGGGTGGCATCCTGAGGAACAAAATTAACCTAAATTGCCAGAAATGCTCTGCATAATCAGGGTCTTTCTATACAGTATGTCAGTAGGGTCATCTACGGTCTGTAACGGGTGTATCAAGTACTTGTAGGGAGAAACAGAATTATTACATATACTAGAAACAACACCGGGCCTAATACCGATCCTTGATGAATTCCGGCTTAGTACCCTTTCCATTTCTGAGGCTCCTTCTAGGACAATTACTGTAGTACATTACACAATGTACTGTAGTACATTACACAATATACTGTAGTACATTCCCCGTTATTTCTGTCTGAATCTCAAGTTCTTACTTCAGATTACAAGGAGGCATTTGATAGTATTACAACCCAGGTACAACAAGGCCTGTTATCCTGGGTGTAAAGGGCAGCAAGGAGCAGAACACACCTGAATGACTTCGAAATATATTTTCCTTCACCAAGAGCAATAGTGATTATTTACACGTATGTACACTATACACAGTTGGAAATGTACGTGTACAACACGGTTTAGGCAAGGCCAAGACACAGCCTGGAGACAGAATGGACAACCGTGTTCAACCAGCTCTAGTACGGAAATGACAAGGGTGGACAGGTGGGTGGTTACCACAACACCTCCACGATTGTCAGACCCACCTTCTCATGGCTGAAACTAGGTACTGATCGAACGATGGGGCCCCATCATTCGACCCTAGTACTGGTTCGCTGGTTGGGGAGATAGCCTTTCAATGAGGGTGTGTACATGCGCCGAAAAAAGGTTACGTACTCTTTGCATGTCACAGACAGTCTCTTGTGAGACTGTCAAATGCCTTCTTGCAGTCAGAGAATAAGCATCCCACATCTCTCTCTATCTCTGTCTCTCTTTTGCACAGGATTTACAGGGTTAGGTTAAGATTCTCAACTTTATTTACTAGCTAAGAGCTGTTACCTATATCAACTCATCTGAAAGCCTTTTCTGTTATGAAACATACAAATAGGGAAAGGGATGATTTCGGAGCCATCTGTGGGCCAGCGATTTCATTTGGTCTCTGTATCTGTCTCTGTCTGCTGTCTCTCTCTCTCTCTCTCACTCTTTTCCACTTCTCTCTCTCTCTCTCTCTCTCTCTCTCTGTTCCACTTCTCTCTCTCTCTCTCTCTGTTCCACTTCTCTCTCTCTTTTATTTTTTTTTTTTTTTTTTTTTTTACACAGGGTTTGTCAAGGTTAAGGATCCCTAGCTTTATTAACAAGCTGTTTACAGATTAAGGATTCCTAACTTTATTGGCAAGCTAAGAGCTGTTACCTACATCAGCTCATTTGAAAGCATTTCTATTGTTACGACATACAAGTAGGGAACAGGATGAAGTTGGAGCCATCTGTGGGCCAGCATTTTCATTTGATCAACTGACTTTATCTCGTTGACATCATTATGCTGTACGAATGTGTTCCATACTCGAGTCATCCTGGGTATGTATGATCTCAGATGGAGTGATGTTCTGGAGAAGGGTACAGCCAGAGTGAAGTTGCTGCTTTCTGCCCGTCTTGTGGCATAAAAGCTTGTTTCACGCTGTCCTCGAAGTGGATCCAAGTGTGGTCTTTGACAATATTGGTCTTGTACATAACAGTAAGGCCACCCACATCCTTCCTATGTTGAAGGCCCTGCTGAAATGACAGATCTATCCAGGATGGGTCCAGGCGAGAGATGAGACGTCTTGCTCTGTTCTCTACTCTGTCAAGCAGACGCAGATGAGAGGGGGGCAGGCAAACCAAGAAAGTGGAGCATACTCAAGGTGCGAGCGTACTTGTGCCTCGTACAGGAGCTTGCAACCCCTACTGTCAAGCAGATGCGAGATACGGCGAAGTGCTGTAAGCTTCCTGGCTGCCTTGTTTGCAAGATTTACAACATGGTTCTTCATGGTTAGTTTGGAGTCAAATTTCACCCCAAGGATATCAACTTCTTCTCCAGGTGCCAACACCCTCCCATTCATCCTTACTAATGCACCAGCATTACCATCATGGTGCAAATGTTACTTGCCATCTATTTCCCCAAGCTGATATAGCTCTCAGCTGGTGATTGATGTAGCTTAGAGCAGCTGGCATTTCTTCTCTTGGATAAGTGAATGTCAGTGTACAGTCGTCTGCATATGCATGTGATTCTGGGATGAGATGAAGAAGGTCGTTGAAGTAGACATTCCATAACAATGGACCCAGCACGCTTCCTTGTGGAACACTTGCCCCAATAGGATGTCTTGCTGATTCCGTTCCATTGAGAACTACACTTAGAGATCTACCATGAAGGTAATCACTGAGGAGACATAGCGTAGAGCCTGCAATTCCCAGTGCTTGAAGTTTTGCTAAGAGGCCCTGGTGCCACACCCGGTAGAAAGCGCCAGCAATGTCCAGTGCTACCACACAGCTTACTTTGGATTCATCCAGTGACTGGTGCCACTTAGTGGAGAGGTTTAACAACAGATCAGCAGCAGAGTAACCTTTCCTGAAGCCGTATTGACGATCACAAAGTAGTGAGTGGTAGTCAAAAAACTGTCATTTGTCTTGAGATTATTGTCTCAAGGATCTTACCAGTGATTGACAGGAGTGACACTGGTCTGTAGTTGCTGATTTCTGATCTGCTCTTCTTTTTGTGAACAGGGACTACATTTGCCTCTTTCCATAGAGAGGGCCATTTACACTGTACTAGGCAGTGCTGAAAGATGCGAGTTAGAGGTGCTGCTAGCTGGTCTGCACATCTTCTCAACAATCTTGGGCTCAACTTGTCTGGGCCCACAGCCTTTTCTTGGTCAAGCGATTTAAGAAGGAAATGCACCTCATCCTGCCTTATTGTCACCACTGACAGTTTTGACACAGTTCTTGCAGCTAGCCAAGGAGGGTCCCTTGCTAGATCAGGAACTTGCATTTTGGTAGCAAAGTGTTCAGCAAAGAGGTCCGCCTTCTCTTGACTACTAGTAGAGGTGGTCCCATCCTGTCGATTTAGAGGTGGAATGAGTTCATCAGGCAGATAACCGTCTCTCTCTCTCTCTCTCTCTCTCTCTCTCTCTCTCTCTCTCTCTCTCTCTCTCTCTCTCTCTCTCTCTCTCTCTCTTTTCCACTTCCCTTCAAGTGTTCTGCCACTCTCCTGATAATCTTCTTAACATAGAAAGATCTGCTTGTTAGTCATACTACTCTCTAGTTGAAAAGCTTCTAGTCTTCTTCAATATAGGTACAACATTCACTGTCTTACACATCTCTGGCGACTGTCTTGTGTCCAGCAACTTGCAGAGTCTAGCAAAGGGTGTGATAGCAAGGGGTGTAGACAGTGCTTCCTCTCCATCTCGTAGAATCATTGGTTACATGATGTCAGGTTCATTGCTTTTCATATATCCAACTTAATGCTGGAATGCTTATTCTTTGACTACAAAAATGCATTTGACAGTCTCACAGGAGACTGAAGCCAGAGCCAGAGATGCAGGCAGGAACAGCGGAGAATGTACTACAGTACACTGTGTAATGTACTACATGTTGTCATGTCCCTTGCTTTTCATATATCCAACTAATTTTTTTGTTTTACCATTTTCTGTGTGTGGTGCCCAGTACCCGTCGATGCACCTTTACCCAGTACCCGTCGATGCACCTTTACCCCTTGGCTCTCCTTTACTGCATCATTTTCCACTGAGAACACCTCTTTAAACCATTTATTCAATTCCTCGCAGACTTCTTTGTTGTTTCTCTTGAGCTCTCCTCCTTCCTTCTTAATCAAACTGCCTGTTGCTTTATTGTTGTGGTTATGACACAGCTTTGGTTGATGTTATTCTCAGTGTTTGTGTGTGTTTGTTTGTGTGTGTGTGTGTGTGTGTGTGTGTGTGTGTGTGTGTGTGTGTGTGTGTGTGTGTGTGTGTGTGTGTGTGTGTGTGTGTGTGTGTGTGTGTGTGTGTGTGTGTGTGTGTGTGTGTGTGTGTGTGTGTGTGTGTGTGTGTGTGTGTGTGTGTGTGTGTGTGTGTGTGTGTGTGTGTGTGTGTGTGTGTGTGTGTGTGTGTGTGTGTGTGTGTCCCGTTTTATTATTTACCTACAATGGAAGATGATGTGGAACTGTCGCATCCCTAATTGGCTTGTATTACCCAGGTCAACAGCCTCCCAGGGGGGTCGTCTGGCCCCCAGGGGTCTCGTCTGACCCCAGGGGGGTCGTCTGCTCCCCTCCAGGTAACTCCCCATGTCCTCCGCCCGCCAACCAACCCCCTACCCCCCCTACCACATAAACCCACATTTAATGTCCAGTAAAATATTACACCAGTCACTCCTCCCTGCCTCTCTCTCTCTCTCTCTCTCTCTCTCTCTCTCTCTCTCTCTCTCTCTCATTGTGTTCATAAGTCCCACCATCCCATAATTACCATGGTTCAACAGGATACCATCCTGTAACAAGGCTTTTCGGCGCTAAATCATCGTTATCAGACGGGCAGCCTCACGGAGCTGTGGTGCTTCAAGTGCGAGATCGCTGGCCAGGAGCCGCGACTCGACCCCTGCAACCACAAATAGGTGAGTACATAACGCAGCTCCTGTTGTGATTTTGTAGTAAAAAAAAGGAGACGTTGCAGGTGAGCAAATTTTTGTTGAAACGTTCCAGGAGAGGTCGAAACGTTGCAGGGCAACAAGCTTTTTTTGCAACAATTTCTTATCATGGTAAAGTCGAAATGCTGCAGGAGAACAAGCGAGCGAAACGTTGCCACAATAAAATACGACATTAGTTGCCTATGTGCCCCTTTACCTAACATGTCTGTCAACTTGAGAAAGTCCACTGTGTGGGCGAAACGTTGTTATAATATTTCTTATAAAGTAGGTAAAGTACTACAAAGGGCGAAACGTTGTTAGTAAAAAATGTTTTGCCATTTGTGACGTAAATGGTTCAGAAAATCGACAAGTTGAAGAATGAGACACTTAGGGGAATCTTTACTGTTGAAACGTTTCGCCAGTCAATGGCTTCTTCAGTCAGGGAAGAAAGGTGGAAGGTGAGGAGGAGTCTGAGGTAATCAGTCCCTCAGTCTGGAGTTGATTGTGTATTATTTTCATTATTATTATCATGGGGGGAGCGCTAAACCCGTGAAGGTTATACAACGCCTGTGTGTGTGGGGAGGGGAGGCATTGAGGCTGAATTCAGGGGCTTGGAGCATAGATCTAATCCCCTAGATCAAGAGCCCTTCACCAGGAGCATCAAGGACCCTCCCTCCAAATGTTGGTTGTCTTGTCTGGTTCAATTTTTTTTAGAAGTCTGGGAGGTAATGGTGGAGTTTTGTCTGTCAGGAAAAGTGGGGTTTTGTCTGTCAGGAAAAGTGGGGTTTTGTCTGTCAGGAAAAGTGGGGTTTTGTCTGTCAGGAAAAGTGGAGTTTTGTCTGTCAGGAAAAGTGGAGTTTTGTCTGTCAGGAAAAGTGGGGTTTTGTCTGTCAGGAAAAGTGGGGTTTTGTCTGTCAGGAAAAGTGGGGTTTTGTCTGTCAGGAAAAGTGGGGTTTTGTCTGTCAGGAAAAATGGGGTTTTGTCTGTCGGGAAAAGTGGGGTTTTGTCTGTCAGGAAAAATGGGGTTTTGTCTGTCAGGAAAAATGGGGTTTTGTCTGTCAGGAAAAATGGGGTTTTGTCTGTCAGGAAAAATGGGGTTTTGTCTGTCAGGAAAAATGGGGTTTTGTCTGTCAGGAAAAATGGGGTTTTGTCTGTCAGGAAAAGTGGGGTTTTGTCTGTCAGGAAAAATGGGGTTTTGTCTGTCAGGAAAAATGGGGTTTTGTCTGTCAGGAAAAATGGGGTTTTGTCTGTCAGGAAAAGTGGGGTTTTGTCTGTCAGGAAAAGTAGGGTTTTGTCTGTCAGGAAAAGTAGGGTTTTGTCTGTCAGGAAAAATGACATTCTCACTTTTTTTTAGACTCGTTAAACAGTTTTTTAAGAAATTTTTTTTTATTGAAATAAATTTATATATGGGCAATGGAGGGTTTTATCTGTCAATAAAAAAAAATAATATTTTCTGTTTTTTTTAAGGTTTCTCCAGCAGTTTTATCCTGGTAATTTCGACTTTTTCCTCGTCGAAATTAAAATATTTTGGGTTAAAAATCATTTAGAGTGAAAATTCCTCGTCTTATAAATTTAAATACACTTTTAATTCAAATTTATAAAATTAGCTAAACAATATCTTATAAAGAATAAAAATTCACAATAACGAGACTGGAACAATACACAAATATCCCCCACCTGGGAGAAACTTACCACGACGTCCAAGTCGGGTCGAAACGTCGTCATAAGTTTCAGTCTGTGATGTGCTGCTTACTTGTATGTTATACGATGGTCTGATCAATGTAGTTTTTGGTCATATGACTGAGCCATTCCGCTGGCTTGCCCCTCAAGTGTAAACAAAATTATATCGTAAAAATTTCAAGCCTATCTACTACATGATGATCATGAAGGCTGCATGTCAAGTGTACAACACCAGTCAAGAATACTTAAGTACCATTTCCATGGATTGATGTACTGTTGAGATGGAGCGTTGATGACCCTAGTGTAGTAGATGGTCTTAAAACCTAAGAAAACAAGATCTGATTTTACCAGAGAGAGAGAGAAATAGAGATAGACATAGGCAGGTAAATAGACAGATATATATATATATATATATATATATATATATATATATATATATATATATATATATATATATATATATATATATATATATATATATATATATATATATATATATATGTCGTGCCGAATATGTAAAACTGGTCAATTAGCAAGAACTCATTTAAAATTAGGTCCTTTCTGAAATTTTCTCTTATACGTTTAAATATATATTTTTTCATTAATGTTAATGTAAAAAAATTTAATTTTGCTCCATAAGAATCTTAGAAAACTTACCTAACCTTATTATAACAAGAGCAATTTATTTTAGCCTAACCCAACTAAATATATTTTAAATACGTTTACAATCATTTAGTACTAAACAAACACAATCCAATATATTTTTTTCGTTAGGTTCAGAATGATTTTGGCGAAATTATTGCATACACAAATTTTCACTTGTCCTATATGGCAAGATGAACGTTGCTATTTAAGCCAAGATCGCAAGTTCTGCCTATTCGGCACGACATATATATACAGAGAAAGAGAGAGAGAGAGAGAGAGAGAGAGAGAGAGAGAGAGAGAGAGAGAGAGAGAGAGAGAGAGAGAGAGAGAGAGAGAGAGAGAGAGAGAGAGAGAGAGAGAGAGAGAGAGAGAGAGAGAGAGAGAGAGAGAGAGAGAGAGAGAGAATTTAAAAAGGTATCGGCTACAAGGAGGGTCACCACCAAGTTGTTGTAAATACTGTACCACCTCTACAGATACAGCAGCAGTAACTCATCAACAGTAATTAAAACAGCAGCCATAAGCAAAGAAACAGCAGTAACAGCAACAACAGACTGTCAGGTGCTGGCTGGGTAGTATATAACAGCAACAACAGACTGTCAGGTGCTGGCTGGGTAGTATATAACAGCAACAACAGACTGTCAGGTGCTGGCTGGGTAGTGTATAACAGCAACAACAGACTGTCAGGTGCTGGCTGGGTAGTATATAACAGCAACAACAGACTGTCAGGTGCTGGTGGGTAGTGTATAACAGCAACAACAGACTGTCAGGTGCTGGTGGGTAATTAATATAGCAGCAACAACCCAGACTGTCCAGGTGCTGGCTAGGTAGTGTATAACAGCAACAACAGACTGTCAGGGTGCTGGCTGGGTAGTGTATAACAGCAACAACAGACTGTCAGGTGCTGGCTGGGTAGTGTATAACAGCAACAACAGACTGTCAGGTGCTGGCTGGGTAGTGTATAACAGCAACAACAGACTGTCAGGTGCTGGCTGGGTAGTGTATAACAGCAACAACAGACTGTCAGGTGCTGGTGGGTAGTGTATAACAGCAACAACAGACTGTCAGGTGCTGGCTGGGTAGTGTATAACAGCAACAACAGACTGTCAGGTGCTGGCTGGGTAGTGTATAACAGCAACAACAGACTGTCAGGTGCTGGCTGGGTAGTGTATAACAGCAACAACAGACTGTCAGGTGCTAGCTGGGTAGTGCATAACAGCAACAACAGACTGTCAGGTGCTAGCTGGGTAGTGCATAACAGCAACAACAGACTGTCAGGTGCTAGCTGGGTAGTGCATAACAGCAACAACAGACTGTCAGGTGCTGGCTGGGTAGTGCACACGCGATCCTCCAACAATGATTACATTTCTTAGATTGATAGTTTGAAAACTGTAATCACTGAAGCTAATAAGGCTGAAGTCGCGAGGGAGGGAAGGGGATGCGAGGGGGATGTGGGAGGGGAGGGAGGTGAAGGGACAAGGGGTTGTGGTGGGGTGGGAGAGGGGTGGGAGTGCCTGGAGAAGAGATGGGTTTTGATGGGAGGTGTGCTAAATGAATTAATTGGGCGAGAGAATAGTTGATAGGTTCCAGACTATGAACATCATGTAATCTAGATTACGTTTCGCCCACACAATGGGCTTTATCAAGTCACAAACAGATCTACCTGGGTGAATAATACACGAGTATTTATAGTGTAGAGAGTCAGGTGGAGAATGTTAGGTAGGTTGTATTTGAAGACGGACCTGTAAGAGAATATCCCTATCTCTGTTGCACGTCCTAACTTCAGTATACAAGCACCAATCTTCCTGCATGTGTTCCACATTCTTCTAGACTACGGTGCTCATCACCTGTTCCTAGGCTGAGGGACTGATTACCTCATCTTACACTGTCTGCTATATATACTTCAACAATTTTCCTATAATGTCCACGTATGTATTTACACAAACCACTGGAGGACGAAACGTCTACAATTAAAGAAATCCAGATGTTGCACAAGTGTCTTATTCTTCATCCTGTCGGTATTGCATGGCACTGATGTACATCTTCGCTTCTGCAACAGTGAATCCCGTGAAAAAAAATGTCCTGTTGAACATGGTATAAAATACTGACAAGTTGAAGATTAAGACACAAGTGCAACAGTTGGGTACCTTTATTGTTGAAACATTTCGTCTACACAGTAGACTTCTTCAGTCAAATACAGAGGGAGCAGTAGTAATGAAATAAAAATGATGTAATCAGTCCATCAACCTTGAAGAAAAAGTATCTGAGGTGGTCAGTCCCTCAGCCTGGAGAAGACTTCAGCTCCATGGTCTGCAACAATACATGATACCAGATATATTAATCAAGTTTCCCAAATTTGCTCTGAAACAGATAAGCAAATTGTAGATATAAATCCAGATATACTCCTAAGGCCTAGTCTCTAGGCCTTTTGTGTATCGATATGCTCTTTCTCTAACACCCACAGGATGGATATGGGATGCACGATGTTTGCAAACAGTTGTAACGTAACGTTAGTAAATAACTGCAAAAGCGTAACACAACGCCTATCCTTGACTCTGACCTTGAGCGTATAAAACGCAGGCTGATTTTTTCAAGATTTTTTGTAGGGGGAAAATATGGAACACCTGGAAGGTGAAGGCTTCGCCAACATCATCCCCACCAGCGTCACTTCGTTACGTTATATGGACGACGTCCTCACAGTAACTCCCAAACGTTTTGATATGGGGAATCTTCAGGGAAGGCTCAACACAGCTGAACCAGCTATCCAGTTTACACTTGAAGAAGAGTTCAATGACAAGTTACCTTTTCTTGACGTTTTTGTTGACAAAGATAACACTAAGGTTTCAAGTTTACAAGAAACCTACAAACGAAAACGATCTCACACACTTTTATTCCAGTCAAGATACTCGGAAAATATCCAATGATGATACCTCTTTAGATCTAAGAACATAATAAATTTGCAGTCCAGAGTTTCTTGACAAGGAGTGTACATACATAAACCAAACCTTCACCCACCTACATTTTCCTTCCTATATTCATCAAAGACTGCAAGAAAAGTGCCTTTCAGATAATTCTCCACACACTAACACCACTCCTAACAAAGGTATAATCCCTCCCAATAGCCGGGTTGCACTGAAAGTCTCTAAAGTGCTCGCACAAGCTAACACTACAGTCGCCATCGTAACTGGTACTTCCATAAAAAGATCTGACTAGGAAGAAATTGAAAAACATTGATCCAATCAACGCATGGGTTTATACTGTCCCCTGTGGAGGCTGTGACAGGATATACGTAGGTGAAACAGCAAGAAATCTTGAAACACGTATCAATGAACACATTAGTGCATGTAGGAGCAATAACTTGAACAACGCCTGCGTACAACACAGGAATTTCGCCAACCATCTGATGAAATTCAACGACGCCCGACTAGTGATCAAAAAAACCCAATTTCCGTTGACTTAAATGGCTTGAATCATTATTAACGGCTATTTTTATACAATTAAACAGAATAAAATCAGCTTCATCATCTCTGAAATACTAGCAAGAATTCTTCTCAAAGCAATAAACCCCGCCATCACATACCTGCTACAACTACTACTACTACCATAAGTACTACTACAACTACTACTTGTAGTATTATTACTACTACCTACAACGATTATATTAAGTTTTGCACCTCACTCTGTACCTTTACAAATACCTCTGTGTGTCTCTGTATTGTTTGTAACAGCTTGATAAAGCTCCTGGTGAGCGAAACGTTGCCACAGTAAAATGTCACATTAGTTGCACTTTTGTCCTTTTACCTAACACACACCATCCTACACACACACACACACACACACACACACACACACACACACATACATACACACACACACACACACACACACAAACAAACACACACACACACACACACACACACACACACACACACACACACACATACACACACACACACACACACACACACACACACACACACACACACACACACAGTAAATTACTTTCAAATTCAACAAAAACAAGAGCATTCTGATGTAACCATTTTGCAAGAGCAATTCGATGCGTCAATGGGTAATAGGCAGTTGGGAGGGAATTAATCCTGGTTCTGCTCACTGATTGGTCCGCTGAGACAGCCCTATAATTGGTGGGTCGACCATAGTCCTCAGGTCAACCTTGGTCTCCTCTCCTAACTAACCCATTGGCTGAGTTGTGAAGCTCTTCCCGCCCTCTCTCAGGAGGAAGAAGAGAGAAGAGGGAG
>NC_091302.1:7462359-7469859 GCF_038502225.1 Cherax quadricarinatus | reverse complement strand
GTGAGACATGATAAAGCTCTACACATAGTGAGACATGATAGAGCTCTACACATAGTAAGACATGATAAAGCTCTACACATAGTTAGACATGATAAAGCTCTACACATAGTGAGACATGATAGAGCTCTACACATAGTAAGACATGATAAAGCTCTACACATAGTGAGACATGATAAAGCTCTACATATAGTGAGACATGATAAAGCTCTACACATAGTGAGACATGATAAAGCTCTACATATAGTGAGACATGATAAAGCTCTACACATAGTGAGACATGATAAAGCTCTACACATAGTGAGACATGATAAAGCTCTACACAGAATGAGACATGATAAAGCTCTACACATAGTGAGACATGATAAAGCTCTACACATAGTGAGACATGATAAAGCTCTACACAGAATGAGACATGATAAAGCTCTACACATAGTGAGACATGATAAAGCTCTACACATAGTGAGACATGATAAAGCTCTACACAGAATGAGACATGATAAAGCTCTACACATAGTGAGACATGATAAAGCTCTACACATAGTGAGACATGATAAAGCTCTACACATAGTGAGACATGATAAAGCTCTACACATAGTGAGACATGATAAAGCTCTACACATAGTGAGACATGATAAAGCTCTACACATAGTGAGACATGATAAAGCTCTACACATAGTGAGACATGATAAAGCTCTACACATAGTGAGACATGATAAAGCTCTACACATAGTGAGACATGATAAAGCTCTACACATAGTGAGACATGATAAAGCTCTACACATAGTGAGACATGATAAAGCTCTACACATAGTGAGACATGATAAAGCTCTACACATAGTGAGACATGATAAAGCTCTACACATAGTGAGACATGATAAAGCTCTACACATAGTGAGACATGATAAAGCTCTACACATAGTGAGACATGATAAAGCTCTACACATAGTGAGACATGATAAAGCTCTACACATAGTGAGACATGATAAAGCTCTACACATAGTGAGACATGATAAAGCTCTACACATAGTGAGACATGATAAAGCTCTACACATAGTGAGACATGATAAAGCTCTACACATAGTGAGACATGATAAAGCTCTACACAGAGCAAATGCTTCACTGACTACAGTGGTGGAATGTGAACCAGGAGAATGTAGCAGCACGTGCTACAACCACCACAATATTTTTTACTACGTCAAACACTGTACCAACTACGTCACACTGAACACTGTACCAACTACGTCACACTGAACACTGTACCAACTACGTCACACTGAACATTGTACCAACTACGTCACACTGAACATTGTATCAACTACGTCACACTGAACAATGTACCAACTACGTCACACTGAACATTGTACCAACTACGTCACACTGAACACTGCACCAACTACGTCACACTGATCATTGTACCAACTACGTCACACTGAACATTGCACCAACTACGTCACACTGAACATTGTACCAACTACGTCACACTGAACATTGCACCAACTACGTCACACTGAACATTGTACCACCTACATCACACTGAACATTGTACCAACTACGTCGCACTGAACACTGCACCAACTACGTCACATTGAACATTGTACCAACTACGTCACACTGAACATTGTACCAACTACGTCACACTGAACACTGTACCAACTACGTCACACTGAACACTGCACCAACTACGTCACATTGAACACTGTACCAACTACGTCACACTGAACACTGTACCAACTACGTCACACTGAACATTGTACCAACTACGTCACACTGAACATTGCACCAACTACGTCACACTGAACATTGTACCAACTACGTCACACTGAACATTGCACCAACTACGTCACACTGAAAATTGTACCACCTACATCACACAGAACACTGTACCAACTACGTCACATTGAACATTGCACCAACTACGTCACACTGAACATTGTACCAACTACGTCACACTGAACATTATACCAACTACGTCACACTGAACATTGCACCAACTACGTCACACTGAACATTGTACCAACTACGTCACACTGAACATTGTACCAACTACGTCACACTGAACATTGTACCAACTACGTCACACTGAACATTGTACCAACTACGTCACACTGAACATTGCACCAACTACATCACACTGAACATTGCACCAACTACGTCACACTGAACATTGTACCAACTACGTCACACTGAACATTGTACCAACTACATCACACTGAACATTGTACCAACTACGTCACACTGAACATTGTACCAACTACGTCACACAGAACATTGTACCAACTACGTCACACAGAACATTGTATCAACTACGTCACACTGTATCACACGTCACTCTCTCTCTCTCTTTCTCTCTCCCTCTTTCTCTCCCCCTTTCTCTCATCCTCTCTCTCTTCCTCTATCTCTTCCTCTCTCTCTTCCTCTCACTCTTTCTCTCTTCCTCTCTCTCTCCCTCTCTCTCTTCCTCTCTTACTCTCTCTCTTCCTCTTCTTTTATCTCTCTCTCTCTTCCCTTGTCACTCCCCTCTCTCTCTTACCTTTCCCCTCTCTCTCACTTTCTCCCCCTTTTTCCCTTCTTTTCCCCTCCTTCTAGGCTCCCCTTCTCTCTCTCCCTATCTCTCACTCTCTCCCCCTTTTTTCTTTTTCTCTTTCTCTCTCTCTTCCACTAAAAAAAAAAAATGGTTGGGACTCGCAGGAATCAGGGATCAGATGACAATGGTACTGGTAGGGAGGAATGGATGGAGGAACAGTGGAAAAGGATAGAGCAAGAATGGGAGAGAAAATTAGGAAAGATTTCTGAAAAAATGGAGAAAGAGCTCTCTGTGAAATGGGAAAAGAGATTGGAGAAGAAGACGAAGAATTGGGAGGCACAAGTCGAAACTGCAGTAGCCAGGGTAAAGGTCCTAGAATTTGAGGTAAACAGGCTGAAGCAAGTCTCAGGGGCAGTGACCAGAGAAGACACACCATACGAATATATATATATATATATATATATATATATATATATATATATATATATATATATATATATATATATATATATATATATCGCAAAGAGATGAAATTATGTACAAACATTATCTCTACGTCCACAGCAGGACTCGAACCTGCAAACTCTGCATCAGAGTTTACAGCACTTTATCCTCTGCGACCTCTGATGCAGAGTTTGCAGGTTCGAGTCCTGCTGTGGACGCATAGTGTAAGTCATGCGTGTTGTAAGAGGCGACTAAAATGCCGGGAGCAAGGGTCTAGTAACCCCTTCTCCTGAATAAATTACTAATTTAAAAGCAAAAAACATTCGTTTTTCTTTTAGGCAACCCTGCCTCGGTGGGATACGACTAGAACTTTCTAGAACGTTCCCCTGAACGAATCTGCTTGGATTTCGTACTCATTTCTGCAACAATGTAAGCTCCTGATGTGTTGATCGCAACACGAAAGGCCTAGAGCTATCATTCAACTCACCCCGTGGTTGTTTTGCATCTTGTCTCGCACATGTACAGGAGCGTGAATGAGTCAGTTAATGTCAGTTTATTCAGAACAAAACGCCATTTTTCTTACGAAATCGGTGCGTGAAACTCGTCTTGGTGTGAAAGGGAGAGAAAGAGGGGAACGCAATAAATAGGAGAAAGGCGTTGATAAACGGTGAAGAACGTCCACGAAATACAATTTCTCGATTTTATACACAGATGAGAACTCAAAACGGTCACGCATACATTCGTAAATATGCAGAGGGAGATTCGCATGCTATCCGGTCTCCCTGGAACACGCTAGAGACTGGTCACACGATCAGGCTTCAAGGAGGATAAAAACGTACACATAATATCAACAATGTTAAGTCAACAGAGTTACGGTCAAAATAACACCAACACCCACACAGTCATTCACACAGAAATACTTCAAAAACACAGTCATGACTCACAAGAAGTGTTCTGCGCACGCACGCGCGCACCACACACACACACACACACACGCACACACCAAAAGAGGTATGGTATTGCTCACAGAGCAGGGATTGAGTGACCCAGTAGCGACCAGTGAAGTGGCGGGGCCAGGAGCTATGAATCGACCCCTGCAACCACAATTTGGTGAGTACAGTTAGGTGAGTACACACACACACTAAACACTACTACTACTACTGCTGCTGCTGCTGCTGCTGCTGCTGCATTTTCACACTGCCCACTCACTGTTCTACACACACACAGTCAACCATTATTCCATCGACTCATTCACCCATACATTAACTCACACATAAACCCATCATTCACCCATACATTAACTCACACATAAACCCATCATTCACCCATACATTAACTCACACATAAACCCATCATTCACCCATACATTAACTCACACATAAACCCATCATTTACCCATACATTAACTCACACATAAACCCATCATTCACCCATACATTAACTCACACATAAACCCATCATTCACCCATACATTAACTCACACATAAACCCATCATTCACCCATACATTAACTCACACATAAACCCATCATTCACCCATACATTAACTCACACATAAACCCATCATTCACCCATACATTAACTCACACATAAACCCATCATTCACCCATACATTAACTCACACATAAACCCATCATTTACCCATACATTAACTCACACATAAACCCATCATTCACCCATACATTAACTCACACATAAACTCGTCATTCACCCATACATTAACTCACACATAAACTCATCATTCACCCATACATTAACTCACACATAAACCCATCATTCACCCATACATTAACTCACACATAAACCCATCATTCACCCATACATTAACTCACACATAAACCCATCATTCACCCATACATTAACTCACACATAAACCCATCATTCACCCATACATTAACTCACACATAAACCCATCATTCACCCATACATTAACTCACACATAAACCCATCATTCACCCATACATTAACTCACACATAAACCCATCATTCACCCATACATTAACTCACACATAAACCCATCACTCACCCATACATTAACTCACACATAAACCCATCACTCACCCATACATTAACTCACACAAAAACCCATCACTCACCCATACATTAACTCACACAAAAACCCATCACTCACCCATACAATAACTCACACATAAACCCATCACTCACCCATACATTAACTCACACATAAACCCATCACTCACCCATACATTAACTCACACATAAACCCATCACTCACCCATACATTAACTCACACAAAAACCCATCACTCACCCATACAATAACTCACACATAAACCCATCATTCACCCATACATTAACTCACACAAAAACCCATCACTCACCCATACAATAACTCACACATAAACCCTTCACTCACCCATTCATCTTACCTTTTAAATCATCCACTTGCCATCCCTCTATCGTTCGTCATCAACCATGACTATCCACCCACACAAATTCTCATCCACTCACCCACCAATCTCCTTAATTTTCTATCTATCCACATTTATCTATTGGCATGTGCATCCACCAAACTATACACAAACTCAACTACATGCTGCACATATCCAGCTATCCACATACACTTCCCTATATACCCATCTACCCACATATGCTTCCACCAAACTATCCACATACCTATCTATTTACCCACAACTTATCCATACACCTATACATTTGCTAATAAATAACCCATGGTTAGAGATGGCAAAAAGCCTGTTTCGGTAGGTATAAAGCCTGTCAGGACAAGAGGATAAGCCAGTGTCTGCGGGCTCGATCGCCGTACGTTCTTGCAGAGGCTGCCACATTCGTCACGAACATTTTCGACAAGGCAGTTTGAGCAGTCACCTTGTAATCTGGCAGCGCATCACGCTCACCACAACAAAAGCTCACAAAATCGCTGAACGGTATTGAACGTGAGGGTTTATCTTCCATGTGAGGGGGTGGGGGGCTCTGGCACGCACAGGGAGGGGAGATGAGGGGAAGACATGGGGAGAGAGGGGAAAAAGAGAAGCGAGGGGAAGGGAGAGGCGGAATGTAGAGGGGTGGGAGGGGGAGTCACTGTAAGAGGGACCTGGACGTGATGGGGAGGGGGTGAAAGGAAAGAGGGAGGAATGGTGGGTGTTTGGGAAAGGGAGGAGGTGAGGGGGGGAAGAAAGCAAGGAATGAAAAGGTAAATTGTCAGTCAAGGAAGGAAAAGGGAGGTGGAAAGGGGCGTGGGAGGAGTGAAGAAGAGGTGAAGGAGGGGTGAAGGAGTGGAGAAGGGATGAAAGATGAGTGAAGGGGTGAAGGAAGAGTGAAAGAGTGAAGGAAGAGTGAAGGTGTGAAGGAAGAGTGAAGGTGTGAAGGAAGAGTGAAGGTGTGAAGGAAGAGTGAAGGGGTGAAGGAAGAGTGAAGGGGTGAAGGAGGGGTGAAGGATGAGTGAAGGAGGGGTGAAGGAACATTGAAGGGGTGAAGGAGGGGTGAAGGATGAGTGAAGGAGGGGTGAAGGAACATTGAAGGGGTGAAGGAGGGGTGAAGGAAGAGTGAAGGGGTGAAGGAGGGGTTAAGGATGAGTGAAGGAGGGGTGAAGGAAGAGTGAAGAGGTGAAGAAGGGGTGAAGGAAGAGTGAAGGGGTGAAGGAGGGGTGAAGGAAGAGTGAAGGGGTGAAGGAGGGGTGAAGGAAGAGTGAAGGGGTGAAGGAGGGGTGAAGGAAGAGTGAAGGGGTGAAGGAGGGGTGAAGGAAGGGTGAAGGGGTGAAGGAAGAGTGAAGGGGTGAAGGAGGGGTGAAGGAAGAGTGAAGGGGTGAAGGAGGGGTGAAGGAAGGGTGAAGGGGTGAAGGAAGAGTGAAGGGGTGAAGGAGGGGTGAAGGAAGAGTGAAGGGGTGAAGGAAGGGTGAACGAGGGGTGAAGGAGGGATCAGGGAGGAGCGAAGGAGTTTTTATTATTAAAATTAACAGTATCAAAAATTAGACAGATCAGCATTGTGTTGCTACTTTACTCTTCAGTGGAAACAAAATCTACCTCTCTCTCTCTCTCTCTCTCTCTCTCTCTCTCTCTCTCTCTCTCTCTCTCTCTCTCTCTCTCTCTCTCAGTATGGCGCTGACTGGAGAATTTGCCCAAGAACCTGCCTAGCTTCTGTTAATATAAATCTGAATACTTCCAACGGAAGAATCATGGTAGTTACTACAACTTCCAACAGAAGTCGAGGTAGTTACTAACTTCCAGTGGAAGAATCATGGTAGCTACTACAACTTCCAACAGAAGTCGTGGTAGTTACTAACTTCCAATGGAAGAATCATGGTAGTTACTACAACTTCCAACAGAAGTCGAGGTAGTTACTAACTTCCAGTGGAAGAATCATGGTAGTTACTACAACTTCCAACAGAAGTCGAGGTAGTTACTAACTTCCAATGGAAGAATCATGGTAGTTACTACAACTTCCAACAGAAGTCGAGGTAGTTACTAACTTCCAATGGAAGAATCATGGTAGCTACTACAACTTCCAACAGAAGTCGTGGTAGTTACTAACTTCCAATGGAAGAATCATGGTAGTT
>NC_091302.1:7432359-7454859 GCF_038502225.1 Cherax quadricarinatus | reverse complement strand
TGTGTGTGTGTGTGTGTGTGTGTGTGTGTGTGTGTGTGTGTGTGTGTGTGTGTGTGTGTGTGTGTGTGTGTGTGTGTGTGTATGTATGTGTGTGTGTGCGTGTGCATGTGTGTGTACTCACCTAGTTGGGGATGCGGCGGTCGAGTGTGTGTATGTGTGTATGTGTGTGTGTGTGTATGTGCGTGTATGTGTGAGTGTGTGTGCATGTATGTGTGTGTGTGTGTGTGTATGTGTGTGTGTATGTATGTGTGTGTGTGTGTATGTATGTGTGTGTGTGTGTGTGTGTGTGTGTGTGTGTTTGTGTGTGTGTGTGTGTGTGTGTGAGTGTGTGTGTGTGTGTGTGTACTCACCTAATTGTGGTTGCAGGGGTCGAGACTCAGCTCCTGGCCCCGCCTCTTCACTGATCGCTACTGGGTCCTCTCTCTCTCTGCTTCCTGAGCTTTGTCATACCTCTTCTTAAAACTATGTATGGTTCCTGCCTCCACTACTTCACTTGCTAGGCTATTCCACTTGCTGACAACTCTATGACTGAAGAAATACTTCCTAACGTCCCTGTGACTAGTCTGAGTCTTCAGTTTCCAGTTGTGACCCCTTGTCCTTGTGTCCCCTCTCTGGAACATCCTATCTCTGTCCACCTTGTCTATTCCCCGCAGTATCTTGTATGTCGTTATCATGTCTCCCCTGACCCTTCTGTCCTCCAGTGTCGTCAGTCCGATTTCCCTTAACCTTTCCTCGTACGACATTCCCTTGAGCTCTGGGACTAGCCTTGTTGCAAACCTTTGTACTTTCTCTAACTTCTTGACGTGCTTGACCAGGTGTGGGTTCCAGACTGGTGCTGCATACTCCAGTATGGGCCTAACATACACAGTGTACAGTGTCTTGAACGATTCCTTATTAAGGTATCGGAACGCTATTCTCAGGTTTGCCAGGCGCCCGTATGCTGCAGCAGTTATTTGGTTGATGTGTGCCTCCGGTGATGTGCTCGGTGTTATAGTCACCCCAAGGTCTTTCTCCCTGAGTGAGGTCTGTAGTCTTTGTCCACCTAGCCTATACTCTATCTGCGGTCTTCTTTGCCCCTCCCCAATGTTCATGACTTTGCATTTGGCTGGATTGAATTCGAGAAGCCAGTTACTGGACCACATGTCCAGCCTGTCCAGGTCTCTTTGCAGTCCTGCCTCATCCTCGTCCGATTTAATTCTTCTCATCAACCTCACGTCATCTGCGAACAGGGACACTTCAGAGTCTGTTCCTTCCATCATGTCGTTCACATATATCAAAAATAGCACTGGTCCTAGAACTGACCCCTGTGGGACCCCGCTTGTAACAGGCGCCCACTGTGATACCTCTTCACGTACCATGACTCGTTGCTGCCTCCCTGTCAGGTATTCCCTTATCCATTGCAGTGCCCTTCCTTTTACGTGTGCCTGATCCTCCAGCTTCTGCACTAATCTCTTGTGGGGAACTGTGTCAAAGGCCTTCCTGCAGTCTAGGAAAACGCAATCTACCCACCCCTCTCTCTCGTGTCTTACTTCTGTTACCTTGTCATAAAACTCCAGGAGGTTTGTGATACAAGATTTGCCTTCCATGAACCCATGCTGGTTTTCATTTATAATCTTGTCCCTTTCCAGGTGTTCGACCACACTCCTCCTGATAATCTTCTCCATGACTTTGCACACAATACATGTCAGAGACACAGGTCTGTAGTTTAGTGCCTCGTTTCTGTTTCCTTTCTTGAATATGGGGACTACATTAGCTGTCTTCCATTTCTCAGGTAGTTGCCCAGTTTCAAGGGATGTGTTGAAGATTGTGGTTAGAGGCACGCACAGCATCTCTGCTCCTTCTCTAAGGACCCATGGGGAGATGTTGTCCGGTCCCATCGCCTTTGAGGTGTCAAGGTCACTTAAGAGCTTCTTCACCTCCTCCTCAGTTGTTCGTATGTCATCCAACACTTGTTGGTATATTCCCTCTTGATGTTCCCTTCTCTGCTGTCTTCCCACAGCCCTTCCTGTCTCTACTGTAAAAACTTCCTTAAATCTCCTGCTCAGCTCCTCACATACCTCCTGATCATTTCTTGTGAGTTCTCCACCTTCTGTCCTTAATCTGATCACCTGGTCTTTGACTGTTGTCTTCCTCCTGATGTGGCTATACAACAGTTTCGGGTCAGTCTTGATTCTCGATGCTATGTCATTTTCATACTGTTGTTGGGCCTCCCTCCTTACCTGTGCGTACTCATTCCTGGCTCTGCGACTGATCTCCCTATTTTCGTGTGTTCTCTGCCTTCTGTACTTTCTCCATTCTCTATTGCATTTTGTTTTTGCCTCCTTACACCGTCGGGTAAACCAGGGGCTCGTTCTGGTCTTCCCGTTGTTACTGTTGCCCTTGGGAATAAACCTTTCCACTGCCTCCTTGCATTTTGTTGTTACATATTCCATCATTTCATTTACTGGCTTTCCTGCCAGTTCTCTGTCCCACTGGACCTCCCGCAGGAAGTTCTTCAACCCTATGCTGTCCCCTCTTTTATAGTCAGGCTTTTCCCATTCAACTCCTGTTATTCTCTCCACTTGCAGCTCTACTATGTATTCAAAGCACAGAACCACGTGGTCGCTAGCTCCTAGGGGACTCTCATACTTGATGTCCTCAATGTCTGAGCTGCCCAGGGTGAACACAAGGTCCAATCTTGCTGGTTCATTCTCCCCTCTCACTCTGGTAGTGTCCTTAACATGTTGGTGCATGAGGTTTTCCAACACCACGTCCAACATCCTGGCTCTCCATGTTTCGGGACCCCCATGTGGCTTCAGGTTTTCCCAGTCAATCTTCCTGTGGTTGAAATCCCCCATAACCAGCAACTTTGCTCTGCTGGAGTGAGATCTTCTTGCCACCTCAGCAAGTGTGTCCACCATTGCTCTGTTGCTCTCTTCATATTCCTCTCTTGGCCTCCTGCAGTTCTGTGGTGGATTATACATCACTGCAATGACCACTTTGTGTTCCCCAGACTGAAGTGTACCTGCTATGTAGTCTCTTTCTCCCGTCTCATCTATGCCTTCCATTTTCTCGAATTTCCATCTGTTTTTTAAAAGCAGAGCAACCCTACCTCCCCCCCTGCCCCTTCTATCTTTCCTCATGATCTGGTATCCTGGTGGGAAGATTGCATCTGTTATCGTCTCCGTGAGTTTTGTTTCTGCTGATGACGAAGTCGTCGTACGTAGGCCTTAAATCCCTATTTTGGAGATCCTTCACCCGTGATGTTTATAACCATATATTCTCATACATCCCGCTTCCTCACGCGATTTCACTCTTCACTGATGATAGTATACACTTCACATTATATACACTTCACTTTATATGTATAATGGCACACAACTTGTCGTGACGTCACTTCTTCAGGCCTACCGCTGCCAATGTAGCAACAGCGCCTAAGACCCCCAACGGTTTGCGCTTTGAAATATTATGATTTCAGCTTTCCTCTCACTTTCTTTAACAAATAACTTTAATTATCACTCGTAGTATTGTTCACTGACGTTCCACTACCACTGATTACTGCTAGCTGTTATTGCACGCCTTACAACGCTAAGGATCTCTGAGCCTTGTTACCCACGTCTGCACCCCACGGACCCACGCGTGTGTGTGTGTGTGTGTTTGAGTGTTTGTGTGTGGGGGGGGTGTATGCGAGAGAGAGAAAGAGAAAGAGGGAGAGACAGAGTGACAGAGAGTAGACAGAAAGAAAGACAGATACAGAGGGAGAGAGAGAGATACAGAGATAGAGATAGAGAGAGAGAGAGAGAGAGAGAGAGAGAGAGAGAGAGAGAGAGAGAGAGACAGAAGAGACAGAGAGAGATACAGAGAGAGAGAGAGAGAGAGAGAGAGAGAGAGAGAGAGAGAGAGAGAGAGAGAGAGAGAGAGAGACAGGCAAGAGGGCAGGAGGTGTTGCTGTGTGCTTCTCTAAAAGTGTTCACGCCCAGCACATTGATGTTGCCACCCCTACACATCTTGAAATGATGTTCTTCAAGCTCTGTATAAACAATAGTACCTCTGTACTAGCATGTGCAATGTACAGACCTCAGTGGCAACATGCAGACCCCATCAACTTCCTAATGGAAAATATTGACTCCCTTCTGCTACAACACAACTGTCAACATATTATAATTGTTGGTGACCTCAACCAGAACCTTTTACAGAGGGACTTTGATGACCTTCTTGCAGTGTTTGACATGAGAAACTTTGTTGATTTCCCTACTCATATCTCTCTCTGGCCCTCCCTTGACCCAGTAGTGAGTGATCTGGCAGAAGGCATAGTCACCTGTCAACCCCTCGGCTACGTTGGATCGTCTGACCACAAGGCTGTTTTTACGACACTTAAGATCCCAACAGAACGAGGTGAGGAGTCCACACCGCACAACCTGGCTATGGGAAGGGAGGTGTTGGCCAGCCCTTTGCTCTGAGCTCGCCATCACCGACAGGAATGCTCTTCTCAAGGGATGTTGACAACCAAGTGAAAGCCTTCACTGGACACATCCTTAATCTACAACAAGAACACATTCCTCACCAGCAATATGTGACAAGCCTACAGATCAGCCTTGGTTTGGATTTCGTTGTAGAGGCTGCTACTGCTAAGTACAAAGCATGGCGAAGGTATAAGAGACATCCTACCACCTATAACAGGAACTTGCACACACAAGCCTGTAGGCATATGGGTGACGTTCAAAAGTGGGCCATTGCTAAATGGGAGGTGGACACTAAAAGAAAGCTAGCATCAGGTAGGGTAGGCTCCAAAACCTGGTGGTCCCTGGTCAAGGATAGACAAGGTTATCTGCCTGATGAACTCATTCCACCTCTAAATCGACAGGATGGGACCACCTCTACTAGTAGTCAAGAGAAGGCGGACCTCTTTGCTGAACACTTTGCTACCAAAATGCAAGTTCCTGATCCAGCAAGGGACCCTCCTTGGCTAGCTGCAAGAACTGTATCAAAACTGTCCGTGGATACAATAAGGCAGGAGGAGGTGCATTTCCTTCTTAAATTGCTTGACCAAGAAAAGGCTGTGGGCCCAGACAAGTTGAGCCCAAGATTGTTGAGAAGATGCAGACCAGCTAGCAGCACCTCTAACTCGCATCTTTCAGCACTGCCTAGTACAGTGTAAATGGCCCTCTCTATGGAAAGAGGCAAATGTAGTCCCTGTTCACAAAAAGAAGAGCAGAGCAGAAATCAGCAACTACAGACCAGTGTCACTCCTGTCAATCACTGGTAAGATCCTTGAGACAATAATCTCAAGACAAATGACAGAGTTTTTTGACTACCACTCACTACTTTGTGATCGTCAATTGGCTTCAGGAAAGGTTACTCTGCTGCTGATCTGTTGTTAAACCTCTCCACTAAGTGGCACCAGTCACTGGATGAATCCAAAGTCAGCTGTGTGGTAGCACTGGACATTGCTGGCGCTTTCTACCGGGTGTGGCACCAGGGCCTCTTAGCAAAACTTCAAGGACTGGGAATTGCAGGCTCTACGCTATGTCTCCTCAGTGATTACCTTCATGGTAGATCTCTAAGTGTAGTTCTCAATGGAACGGAATCAGCAAGACATCCTATTGGGGCAAGTGTTCCACAAGGAAGCGTGCTGGGTCCATTGTTATGGAATGTCTACTTCAACGACCTTCTTCATCTCATCCCAGAATCACATGCATATGCAGGCGACTGTACACTGACATTCACTTATCCAAGAGAAGAAATGCCAGCTGCTCTAAGCTACATCAATCACCAACTGAGAGCTATATCAGCTTGGGGAAATAGATGGCAAGTAACATTTGCACCTGAGAAAACGCAAATGATGATCGTCTCTAGGCACCATGATGATTATGGTCGTGCAGTAGTAAGGATGAATGGGAGGGTGTTGACACCTGGAGAAGAAGTTGATATCCTTGGAGTGAAATTTGACTCCAAACTAACCATGAAGAAAAATGTTGTAAATCTTGCAAACAAGGCAGCCAGGAAGCTTACAGCACTTCGCCGTATCTCGCATCTGCTTGACAGTAGGGGTTGCAAGCTCCTGTACGAGGCACAAGTACGCTCGCACCTTGAGTATGCTCCACTTTCTTGGTTTGCCTGCCCCCCCCCTCTCATCTGCGTCTGTTTGACAGAGTAGAGAACAGAGCAAGACGTCTCATCTCTCGCCTGGACCCATCCTGGATAGATCTGTCATTTCAGCAGAGCCTTCAACATAGGAGGGATGTGCATAGCCTTACTGTTATGTACAAGGCCAATATTGTCAAAATACCACACTTGGATCCACTTCGAGGACAGCGTGAAACAAGCTTTTATGCCACAAGACGGGCAGAAAGCAGCAATTTCACTCTGGCTGTACCCTTCTCCAGAACATCACTCCATCTGAGATCATACATACCCAGGATGACTCAGTATGAACACATTCATACAGCATATTGATGTCAACGAGATAAAGTCAGTTGATCAAATGAAAATGCTGGCCCACAGATGGCTCAACTTCATCCTGTTCCCTACTTGTATGTCTCATAACAATAAAAATGCTTTCAAATGAGCTGATGTGAGGTAACAGCTCTTGGCTTACCAATAAAGTTAGGAATCCTTAACATGTAAATAGCTTGTCAATAAAGTTAGGGATCCTTAACCTTATCAAACCCTGTGTAGAGAGAGAGAGAGAGAGAGAGAGAGAGAGAGAGAGAGAGATGCAGAGAGAGAGAGAGATGCAGAGAGAGAGAGAGAGAGAGATGCAGAGAGAGAGAGAGAGAGAGAGAGAGAGAGAGAGAGAGAGAGAGAGAGAGAGAGAGAGAGAGAGAGAGAGAGAGAGAGAGAGAGAGAGAGAGAGAGAGGGCAAGCGTTCCACAAGGAAGTGTGCTGGGTCCACTGTTATGGAATGTCTACTTCAACGACCTTCTTCATCTCATCCCAGAATCACATGCATATGCAGACGACTGTACACTGACATTCACTTATCCAAGAGAAGAAATGCCAGCTGCTCTAAGCTACATCAATCACCAGCTGAGAGCTATATCAGCTTGTGGAAATAGATGGCAAGTAACATTTGCACCTGAGAAAACGCAAATGATGATCGTCTCTAGGCACCATGATGGTAATGCTGGTGCAGTAGTGAGATGAATGGGAGGATGTTGGCACCTGGAAGTTGATATCCTTGGGGTGAAATTTGACTCCAAACTAACCATGAAGAACCATGTTGTAAATCTTGCAAACAAGGCAGCCAGGAAGCTTACAGCACTTCGCCGTATCTTGCATCTGCTTGACAGTAGGGGTTGCAAGATTCTGTACGAGGCACAAGTACGCTCACACCTTGAGTATGCTCCACTTTCTTGGTTTTCCTGCCCCCCCTCTCATCTGCGACTGCTTGACAGAGTAGAGAACAGAGCAAGACGTCTCATCTCTCGCCTGTACCCATCCTGGATAGATCTGTCATTTCAGCAGAGCCTTCAACATAGGAGGGATGTGGGTGGCCTTACTGTTATGTACAAGGCCAATATTGTCAAAATACCACACTTGGATCCACTTCGAGGACAGCGTGAAACAAGCTTTTATGCCACAAGACGGGCAAAGCACAACTTCACTCTGGCTGTACCCTTCTCCAGAACATCACTCCATCTGAGATCATACATACCCAGGATGACTCGAGTATGGAACACATTCGTACAGCATAATGATGTCAACGAGATAACGTCAGTTGATCAAATGAAAATGCTGGCCCACAGATGGCTCCAACTTCATCCTGTTCCCTACTTGTATGTCTCATAACAATAAAAATGCTTTCAAATGAGCTGATGTAGGTAATAGCTCTTAGCTTGCCAATAAAGTTAGGAATCCTTAACCTGTAAATAGCTTGTCAATAAAGCTAGGGATCCTTAACCTTGTCAAACCCTGTGTAAAAAGAGAGAGAGAGAGAGAGAGAGAGAGAGAGAGAGAGAGAGAGAGAGAGAGAGAGAGAGAGAGAGAGAGAGAGAGAGAGAGACAGAGAGAGAGAGAGAGAGAGAGAGACAGAGAGAGAGAGAGAGAGAGAGAGTCTTGCCGCAGCACTGAACTTGTCACATCAATATAAATGGAATTTTTTACTTTTTCAGAAAAATAAAAAAGATGTCCAATAAAAGGTGAATAAATTGACACTGAAACGAACATCAATCACAGTGATGGTGAGGGTGGTGATGGTGAGGGTGGGTGATGGTGAGGGTGGGTGATGGTGAGGGTGGATGATGGTGAGGGTGGGTGATGGTGAGGGTGGGTGATGGTGAGGGTGGGTGATGGTGAGGGTGGGTGATGGTGAGGGTGGGTGATGGTGAGGGTGGGTGATGGTGAGGGTGGATGATGGTGAGGGTGGGTGATGGTGAGGGTGGGTGATGGTGAGGGTGGGTGATGGTGAGGGTGGGTGATGGTGAGGGTGGGTGATGGTGAGGGTGGTTGATGGTGAGGGTGGGTGATGGTGAGGGTGGGTGATGGTGGTGATGGTGTGGGTGGGTGATGGTGAGGGTGGGTGATGGTGAGGGTGGGTGATGGTGAGGGTGGTGATGGTGATGGTGAGGGTGGGTGATGGTGAGGGTGGGTGATGGTGATGGTGATGGTGAGGGTGTGATGGTGATGGGTGATGGTGAGGGTGATGGTGAGGGTGGGTGGTGATGGTGAGGGTGGGTGTTGGTGAGGGTGGCTGATGGTGAGGGTGGGTGATGGTGATGGGTGATGGTGAGGGTGGTGATGGTGATGGTGAGGGGTGATGGTGAGGGGGTGATGGTGATGGTGATGGTGAGGGTGGTGATGGTGAGGGTGGGTGATGGTGATGGGTGATGGTGAGGGTGGTGATGGTGAGGGTGGGTGATGGTGAGGGTGGGTGATGGTGATGGATGGTGATGGGTGATGGTGAGGGTGGTGATGGTGATGGTGGTGATGGTGAGGGTGGTGATGGTGGTGATGGTGATGGTGAGGGTGGTGATGGTGAGGGTGGTGTTGGTGAGGGTGGTGATGGTGAGGGTGGTGATGGTGATGGTGAGGGTGGTGATGGTGGTGATGGTGATGGTGGTGATGGTGATGGTGAGGGTGGTGATGGTGATGGTGAGGGTGGTGATGGTGAGGGTGGTGATGGTGATGGTGATGATGGTGATGGTGGTGATGGTGAGTGTAAGGGTGATGGTGAGGGTGGGGATGGTGAGTGTAAGGGTGATGGTGAGGGTGGGATGATGGTGTGGGTGATGGTGAGGGTGGGTGATGGTGAGGTGATGGTGAGGGTGGGGATGGTGAGGGTGAGGGGGGTGATGGTGAGGGTGGTGATGGTGAGGGTGGTGATGGTGAGGGTGGTGATGGTGAGGGTGGTGATGGTGATGGTGAGGGTGGTGATGGTGAGGGTGGTGATGGTGAGGGTGGTGATGGTGAGGGTGGTGATGGTGATGGTGAGGGTGGTGATGGTGAGGGTGGTGATGGTGAGGGTGGTGATGGTGATGGTGAGGGTGGTGATGGTGATGGTGAGGGTGGTGATGGTGAGGGTGGTGATGGTGATGGTGAGGGTGGTGATGGTGATGGTGATGGTGAGGGTGGTGATGGTGAGGGTGATGGTGAGGGTGGGTGATGGTGAGGGTGGTGATGGTGAGGGTGGTGATGGTGAGGGTGAGGGTGATGGTGAGGGTGGGTGATGGTGAGGGTGGGTGATGGTGAGGGTGGATGATGGTGAGGGGGGGTGATGGTGAGGGTGGTGATGGTGAGTGTAAGGGTGATGGTGAGGGTGGTGATGGTGAGTGTAAGGGTGATGGTGAGGGTGGTGATGGTGAGTGTAAGGGTGATGGTGAGTGTAAGGGTGATGGTGAGGGTATGGTGAGATGGTGAGGGTAGAGATGGTGAGGGTGGGTGATGGTGAGGGTGGATGATGGTGAGGGTGGGTGATGGTGAGGGTGGATGATGGTGAGGGTGGGTGATGGTGAGGGTGGATGATGGTGAGGGAGGTGATGATGAGGGTGGGTGATGGTGAGGGTGGGTGATGGTGAGGGTGGGTGATGGTGAGGGTGGGTGATGGTGAGGGTGGGTGATGGTGAGGGTGGGTGATGGTGAGGGTGGGTGATGGTGAGGGTGGTGATGGTGAGTGTAAGGGTGATGGTGAGGAAGGTGATGGTGAGGGTGGTGATGGTGAGTGTAAGGGTGATGGTGAGCGTGGTGATGGTGAGGGTAGTGATGGTGAGGGTGGGTGATGGTGATGATGGTGAGGGTGGGTGATGGTGAGGGAGGTGATGGTGAGGGTGGTGATGGTGAGCGTGGGTGATGGTGAGGGTGGGTGATGGTGAGGGAGGTGATGGTGAGGGTGGTGATGGTGAGGGTGTTGATGGTGAGCGTGGTGATGGTGAGGGTGGTGATGGTGAGGGTGGTGATGATGAGGGTGGTGATGGTGAGGGAGGTGATGGTGAGGGTGGTGATGGTGAGGGAGGTGATGGTGAGGGAGGTGATGGTGAGGGAGGTAATGGTGAGGGAGGTGTGTGTGAGGGAGGTGTGTGTGAGGGAGGTGTGTGTGAGGGAGGTGATGGTGAGGGAGGTGTGTAAGGGAGGTGTGTGTGAGGGAGGTGATGGTGAGGGAGGTGTGTGAGGGAGGTGTGTGTGAGGGAGGTGATGGTGAGGGAGGTGATGGTGAGGGAGGTGTGTGAGGGAGGTGTGTGTGAGGGAGGTGATGGTGAGGGAGGTGATGGTGAGGGAGGTGATGGTGAGGGAGGTGTGGGAGCAGACTACTACTACTACTACTACTACTACTACTACTACTACTACTACTACTAATAATAATAATAATAATAATAATAATAATAATAATAATATAATAATAATAATAATAATAATAATAATAATAATAATAATAATAATAATAACAATAATAATAATAATAATAATAATAATAATAATAATTTTACTAGTACTGCTACTACTAGTACCACTACTTCTACTACTACTACTAGTACTGCTACTACTAGTGCCACTACTTCTACTACTACTACTAGTACTACTACTACTAACACCACTACTTCTGTTACTACTACTAGTACTACTACTACTAGTACCACTACTTCTACTACTAGTACTACTACTACTACTAGTACTGCTACTACTAGTGCCACTACTTCTACTACTACTACTACTACTACTGACACCACTACTTCTATTACTACTACTAGTACTACTACTACTAGTACCACTACTTCTACTACTAGTACTACTACTACTAACACCACTACTTCTATTACTACTACTAGTACTTCTACTACTAGTACCACTACTTCTACTACTAGTACTACTACTACTACTAGTACTACTACTACTACTAGTACTACTACTACTAGTACCACTACTTCTACTACTAGTACTACTACTACTAACACCACTACTTCTATTACTACTACTAGTACTTCTACTACTAGTACCACTACTTCTACTACTAGTACTACTACTACTACTAGTACTACTACTACTACTAGTACTACTACTACTAGTACCACTACTTCTACTACTGCTATTACTAGTAGCACTACTGCTACTTCTACTGCTACTAGTACTGCTACTAGTACTGCTACTAGTACTGCTACTAGTATAGCAAACACCAACAAAATTACAAACAAAATCACGGTGAGAATAACATTCACTACCTCACCTTTGTGTCTGCCGGTCCACACTTCTGTAAGTCACACACAAACTTAGTTGTTTACATTCTCTTCGAACTCACATATCTGAACGTGAATCCATTACTATTCTTATTATTGCCTTTTAATACAAAGTCGACACTTTACTGAAGCATATCAGACATCAGTATAATGGAAATGCGAGCATAAAATGCGTCAATAAAGAAAATAAGGCAATAGACGTAATGGTTATTGACTTTACATGTGGGAAATTCACGTTATTACTTCGATAGTGTTTACTGTCACAGCTGAGACAACCTGATTCCTGTTTTTTATTGGTGTTATGACCTGTGCCTGTTGCTCGGGCGAAACGTTGTCTAAATAAAGCCTCCCATAACTGCGATTTGTGTTTTATTACACAATAATGTTTAATGTGTCTTGAAGGCGTTAATGTCAACAGGGAAAGTAGAATTTTTTATTATTTAGTAATGCTGAGTACATCACCAGTGTTGTTACACTGTTCTGTATGACAGTTACATTGTGGGAACACCAGCAGTGTGTTGCTACACTGTTCTGTATGATAGTTACAGTGTGGGAACACCAGCAGTGTGTTGCTACACTGACTCACGAAATCGTAATGACACGATTGCAAACCAAGCATACCACGGATGGGGTTTGAACTCGCGGTATGGTGTAGAAATATACCTAGTTGGACGAATCTTATTGAAGACAGCTGGCCCAGTGGCTAACACGACGATCTGGAGTTTTGAGACTCTCTTACCGCGGGTTCAAACCCCATCCGTGGTATGGTTTGTTTTGTTGCTACACTGTTCTGTATGATAGTTACATTGTGAGAACACCAGCAGTGTGCTGCTACACTGTACTGTATGATAGTTACATTGTGGGAACACCAGCAGTGTGCTGCTACACTGTTCTGTATGATAGTTACATTGTGGGAACACCAGCAGTGTGCTGCTACACTGTTCTGTATGATAGTTACATTGTGGGAACACCAGTAGTGTGTTGCTACACTGTTCTGTATGATAATTACAATGTGGGAACACCAGCAGTGTGCTGCTACACTGTTCTGTATGATAGTTACATTGTGGGAACATCACCGGTGTGCTGCTACACTGTTCCATGTGATAGTTACACAGTGGGAACGCCATTCTATATAATAGTTACACAATGGGAGCAATAGCTAGCTATGTTCCCTGTCATATTCTATCACACAGGATGGGTCTCATACAAGGTGTTGAAATCTGTCAGCCTGGGCTGGAAGACTTCAGTAGTGTCAGCCTGGGCTGGAAGACTTCAGTAGTGTCTGCCTAGGCTGGGAGACCTCAGTAGCGTCAGCCTGAGCTGGGAGACTTCAGTAGTGTCAGCCTGAGCTGGAAGACTTCAGTAGTGTCAGCCTGAGCTGGAAGACTTCAATAGGGCACTGAGGATATCATCAAATATTCCATTAAAGGTTTGTCAGCTACGGCAACTTCAAAGGTTTCCTTCTGCATAGCCGCAGTTACCGTCACTTGAGAACTGCCATCTTTCGGGATAATAGTTAAGTAGGAAAGATTGCTAGTTCCTTCACTGTATTGTTGGACGAATGTGGTTCAGCCATTGTAGACACAACAAAAGCCAATAGTGAAGGTATGAATGCTCTTGCAGTAGAAGATTCTCAGATTCAACTTATAGACAGAGTTTATGTAGCAGGGATAGAAAGAAAGTTTGTTTTCCTGGGGCTATGATGGACGATATAGTTTCAAACTAGGAAACGTCATGACAAGTAATGGGAACATTATTATCTGCCTCAGCACTAGAGGAAATGATGCCGGGAAGAGTAGGCGTGAGAACCTGCCGACCAGGTAAACGATAGTAAAAGATATAATTAGTAAGAAGGAAGGGATCTCTGTCATATGCGGCATTTTGTTACAGAGGAGTGGTGGCCTTAATGGTTGTCAAGATTATCATTATTACAATCAAATTAAACATCAAACCTGTCAAAGTCACACGTGCTGCAAGAAGGGATTGTTAGGAGTGAGTGAGGGTAGGCATGTGCACACTGTATTGTTGGCCAGAGCAATTTATATTAATTCTTGACAGAACAAGTGCTGTAAGGACATTGCAGTACAATTTATTGATAATAGAGACCAGTTTTGTGGCAGCAAAGACATTTATGACAAGGATGGAGTCCATTCATCTAGGGCAGGGGTAGCAGCATTACCTAGTTCAGTCAAGCGGGCTGTTGCTGCAATGTATTGGTCTTCAATGTGAAAAATGTTAGAGGTATGAGAGCTTGTTGAAAAAAGAAGTGACTGATGTCATGATATTACGACTTATAGAAATATGATTTATTACCAGAATAAAGTAAAACTTCCAATTAATAACAAGTAAGGTAATGGAAATGAAACCCTGTCAGAAACATTGGGAAAATGATGAAGAAAAAAACAGTGGAAAGGCTAAGTGGAACAGGGAAAGTATAAGAGTGTTAGCATGTATTAAATAAAGAACTGCACAGCAGAAACAAGATGAGTTGAGGTTGGTTGCATCTGCAGGAAACCTCCATGTTCTTGCAATAAGAATATAAGAAGGAAGGATCACTGCAGCAGACCTACTGGCCCATGCTAGACCAGTCCAAGTTCACTCATGTATGTGTTTAACCTATTTTTAAAGTCGGGACGTGCCTGTGAGTGTCACATTCAAGAGTTTAAGCTGCTAGAATGATGAAAAATGACAAGAAGGGGAGTAGAATAGTGTTACGTATCTGAGAAAACTTAAACTGCTGCACAAAAGAGCAGATATAAAGACTGAAAGATCAGACTGAAAATCTATCCAGCAGGAATTTCTAGATGGGACATGAAAAAGTTGACTTTAGGTGTTTTACACAGACTCCCGAATTAAGAAAGCAGCCAAAAAAAAAAAATAAAAAATCCCATTTTATGGCATTTTTAAGTTTCATATATTTATTGACCCGTAAATATTTAGTATCATAAGTGGCTGCCTGGATATTTTCTTTTTAATTTTTTAAGTCTTTTATTTATAACTGAGAAGACTTGGTCAGATCCCATAGAAAAGGTAAAAGACTCTGCAAGGAAGTCGTCAAGGCTTCAGCGAGAGAAAATGTAGGAATCTTGGGAGATTTTTATGTCAATTAAATTGATTGGACCTCTTTGGTTGGGAATATTTGGAAATAATACTTGTTAGTGGCTATATTCGTATGTTAAATATTATATATATATATATATATATATATATATATATATATATATATATATATATATATATATATATATATATATATATATATATATATATATATATATATATATATACAGTGATATGTTGGGTAATGAATATTAGGTATTAAGTTAATCCTGCTACCACCACTGCTGTTACCACCACTGCTGACACCATAATCACTACTGCTGCTACCATCACTACCACCATCACTACTGCTGCTACCATCACTGCTGACACTACCACTGCTGACACCACCATCACCACTGCTGCTAACATCACTACCACCATCACTACTGCTGTTACCATCACTGCTGACACTACCACTGCTGACACCACCATCACCACTGCTGCTAACATCACTACCAACATCACTACTGCTGTTACCATCACTGCTGGCACCACCACTGCTGTTACCACCACTACTGACACCACCATCATTACTGCTGCTACCATCACTACCACCATCACTACTGCTGCTACCATCACTACCACCATCACTCCTGCTGCTACCATCACTACCACCATCACTACTGCTGCTACCATCACTGCTGACATCACCACTGCTGACACCACCACTGCTGTTACCACCACTGTTGACACCACCACTGCTGCTACCACCATCACTACAGCTGCTACCACCACCACTGCTGCTACCACCATCACTACAGCTGCTACCACCACTACCACCATTACTACTGCTGCTACCACCATCACTACTGCTGCTACCACCATCACTACTGCTGCTACCACCATCACTACTGCTGCTACCATCACTACCATTGCTGTAACCCCTATAACCATCACCATAACCACTTACCCCAACCACCACCACCACCACTATCACTATCACCACTACCCCTCACCCCCACCACCACTACCACTTCCACCACCACTATCATAAACCCCACCACCACTACCACCTCCATCACCACTAATACCACCGCCACTATCATAAACCCCACCACCACTACCAAAACTACTGCTGCTACCACCACTACCACCATCACTACCACTGCTGCGACCCCTATCACCACCACCATAACCACTTAACATTACCACCACCACTACTATTACCATCACCACTACCCCTCACCCCCACCACCACTACCACTTCCACCACCACTATCATCAACTCCCCCACCACCACCACCATCACTAGCAGTGCCAGCCACTGCATAATTCAGAGCATCTGTCACACACAAACTTTACACTAACAAGGTTGGCCCACCTTTCAATGGGTAAATCAGGAAGATGACAATCCTAGACCTTCCCCTCACAACTTTATCTCACTTTTTATTGGCTGTAATCTGATAACCTCGTTGACTGAGATGTCACCCTGGGAGGCGACAGAGGCGGGGGGTGATAGTGATGGTAAAGGTGGTAGTTAGTGATAGTGGTGGTAGTTACAGTGATGGTGGTGATGTTGGTAGGTACAGTGATAGTTCTGGTAATGGTGGTAGTTAGAGTGATGGTGGTGATGTTGGTAGGTACAGTGATAGTTCTGGTAATGGTGGTAGTTAGAGTGATGGTGGTGATGTTGGTAGGTACAGTGATAGTTCTGGTAATGGTGGTAGTTACAGTGATGGTGGTGGTAGTTACAGCAACGGGGTGATGGTAGTAGTAGTAGTAGCAGTGATAGCAGTGGTGATAGTGGTGGTAGTTACAGTAATAGTGGTATTGATGGTGATGGTGGTTATAGTAATAGTGGTACTGATGGTGGTGGCGGTTACAGCAATAGTGGTAGTGATGGTGGTGGTGATTACAGAAATAGTGGTAGTGATGGTGGTGGTGGTTACAGTAACAGTGGTAGTAATGATGGTGGTAGTTACAGTAACAGTGGTAGTGATGGTGATGTTGGTTACAGTAATAGTGGTAGTGATGGTGGTGGTGGTTACAGTAACAGTGCTAGTGATGCTGGTGGTGGTTACAGTAATAGTGGTAGTGATGGTGGTGCTAATTACAGTAATAGTGGTGTATGGAGCCTACCTAACTACCTGGAGGGTATTCCGTGGATCAAGGTCCCAGCGGCCCGGTCCACGACCAGGCTTCCCGGCGGATCAGAGACTTATCAACCAGGCTGTTACTGCTGGCTGCACGTAGTCCAACATACGAACCACAGCCCGGCTGATCCGGCACCGACTTAGAGTATCTATCCAGCTCCCTCTTGAAGGCAGCCATGGGTCTATTGGTAATTCTCCTTATGCATGGTGGGAGGCTGTTAAACAGTCTCTTAGTGTTCCAGTGGCGCCCCTAATTTTCGCTGGGGGTATGTTGCACCACTTGCCAAGTCTTTTGCTTTCGTAGGGAATGATTTATGTGTGCAGATTAGGGACCATTCCTTCTAGGATTTTCCAAGTGTAGATTAAAATGTCTCACTCGTTTGCGTTCCAGTGAGTACAAGTTAAGTGTTTCCAGGCGTTCCCAGTACTTAAGGCGTTTGGTGGAACTTACATATGCAATGAAGGTTCTCCGTACATTCCCTAGATCTGCGATTTCACTTGTGTGGAGTGGAGATGTTAATGTACAGCAGTATTCCAGCCTAGAGAAAACAAGTGATTTAAAAAGCATCATCATTTTCCTCGCAGATGTGATAGTGGCACTGTTGTGATCGATGAAAGTGAGATCCTCAGACATTACCACTCCCAGGTCCTTCATATTACTTTTCTCTAGGTGTTCTTTGACTCCTATAAACGCTTAGCGTTTTCCCAAGAATTGAATAGTAGTAGTAGTAATAATAATAGTAATAATAATAAAAATAATAATAATAATAATAACAATAGTAATAATAAGAAGAAGAAGAAAAAGAAAAAAAGAAGAATGAAGAAGAGGAAGACAAAAAAGAAGAAGACAAAGAAGAATCGTTTATGAAGAAGTGTATATCGTCTGCAACTCAAGTGGGAAGAATGCATATAAAAAGCTTCAGTTGCAAACGCTTGACGAGTGATCAACTGGTCAATGTTGCAGAAGGATGACTGACGCTTGTCATCCATAAATCACTCGCTTTGGTGCGGATGTCTGAAAAAAAGTATCATCCACTGTCGTTACCACAGGAAGTAAGTGGGTAGAGAGCAGCCTTGTTACTACCCACCTGTCGTACACACACACACACACACACACACACACACACACACACACACACACACACACACACACACACACACACACACACACACACACACACACACACACACAGGATGTTCCAGAGATTGGACACAGTAACAAGGGGACACAGTTGGAAGTTGAAGACGCAGATGAATCACAGGGATGTTAGGAAGTATTTCTTCAGCCACAGAGTTGTCAGTAAGTGGAATAGTTTGGGAAGCGATGTAGTGGAGGCAGGATCCATACATAGCTTTAAGCAGAGGTATGATAAAGCTCACGGCTCAGGGAGAGTGACCTAGTAGCGATCAGTGAAGAGGCGGGGCCAGGAGCTCGGACTCGACCCCCGCAACCTCAACTAGGTGAGTACACACACACACACACACACACACACACACACACACACACACACACACACACACACACACACACACACACACACACACACACACACACACACACAACTTAAAGTAGTGGTGGAGGCAGACTTCATACATAGTTTAAAGAGCAGGTATGACAAGGGCCAAGAATCTAAGAGGAAGTGTATCTAGAAAGCAGCAAGTTGAAAGGCGGGGCCAGGAGCTAGGACTCGACCCTAGCAAGCACATATAGGTGAGCACTCACAGGTATCAGGCTGGTAGACAGCAACCATCCAGGGAGGTAGAGTCCTCCTGTCAGAAGAAAGTGAAACAAAGGTAGAAGCTGCCATAGTGAAGAGCTCTGTTCCACAAGGCACAGTACTCGCCCCCATCCTCTTCCTCATCCTCATATTAGACAGACACAAATAAGAACATAAGAAAGGAGGAACACTGCAGTAGGCCTATTTGCCCATACTAGGCAGGTCCTTCACAAATCAAACGCACTAACAGAATAAACGCTACCCAAGAATAAGCATCGACAATTGTATTCACAAGCAAGTCCCACTCAGATCCCCCCTCCCCTAACTCATGTAAACCATAGCACCGTATCTGCGACGATACTAGGATCTACATTATGCATGAGATTATCATCCACTGAGGACACGGTAAATCTCCAAGAAGATATAAACCAAGTTTTCCAATGGGCGACGGAGAACAATATGATGTTCAATGAAGACAAATTCCAACTACAGTGTTACTGAAAACTGGAGGAAATAATAACTAGAACTGAGTATACTACAAACTCCAATTGCACAATAGAGTGGAAAAGTAATGTGAAGAACCTGGGAGTGGTAATGTCTGAGGATCTCACCTTCAAGGATCACAATAATGCTACTCTTACATCTGCGAGGAAATTGAAAGGATGGATAATGAGAACATTCAGGACAAGAGATGCTAAGCCAGTGATAATCCTTTTTAAATCACTTGTTCTCTCTAGGCTGGAATACTGCTGTACATTAACATCTCCATTCAAGGCAGGTGAAATTGCAGATCTAGAGAATGTACAGAGAACCTTTACTGCACGTATAAGTTCCATCAAACAACTTAACTACTGGGAACGCTTGGAAGTACTTGACTTGTACTCACTGGAGCGCAGGTGAGAGAGATACATCATAATCTACACCTGGAAGATCCTGCTACCAGGTCGCTAATCTGCACACAGAAATCACTCCCTACGAAAGCAAAAGACTTGTCAGGCGATGCAACATATCCCCAGTGAAAAGTAGGGGCGCCATTAGTACACTAAGAGAAAACACAGTAAGTGTCCGGGACCCAAGACTGTTCAACAGCCTCCCACCAGGCATAAGGTGAATTACCAGTAAACCCCTGGTTGTCTTCAAGAGGGAGCTGGACAGATACCTAAAGTTAATGCCGAACCACCTGGGCTGTGGTCTGTAAGTTGGACTACGTGCGGCCAGCAATAACAGCCTCGTTGGTTAGGCCCTGATCCACCGAAAGGCCTAGTCGTGGACGGGCCGCAGGGGCTTTGATCCCCGGAATACCCTCCGGGTAGCTGGTAGACAGCAACCATCCACGGAGGTACTACCCTCCTGTCACTGTGAGATTAGAAAACGCTGGTACACTAAAACAAAGCCAGATAGATGTTTCGCACTCTGGTCTCTCTATCTCAAAAACTTCTGCTGTCTTCCACGGGGGCGATGACCCCCCAAAAATAATGATCAACTAACCACTTAATATTTTATTAAACCACCAAAATATCAAGAGTTTTTTGAAGATAAAAAAAAAATTTTTGTGAGATTACAACTTTTGGGTAGATAGATTTTTTGGTCTAAAATCAGTAAGAAAATAATTCCATTTTGGGATATCATAGATTTGAGGTGGATTTGTCTTCGTCATTACCCAGATGGAAAAAGTTTATGTCGAAAAAAGAATTTCTGTTTAATGCAGTGTCGGTGTGTGTGTGTGTGTGTGTGTGTGTGTGTGTGTGTGTGTGTGTGTGTGTGTGTGTGTGTGTGTGTGTGTGCGTGTGCGTGTGTGTGTGTGTGTGTGTGTGTGTGTGTGAGTGCGTCAAGAATACTCAAGTTGATCCTCAACTTCGGTATCTGAGCATCACAAACTCCACTACTTTTCTCCTATCTCTAACTTCACTCTCTCTCTCTCTCTCTCTCTCTCTCTCTCTCTCTCTCTCTCTCTCTCTCTCTCTCTCTCTCTCTCTCTCTCTCTCTCTCTCTCTCTCTCTCCGCACAACAGAGGAGAGATGGGTAGAACTCTGAAACAGGTCAATTGTCTACAGTAGCTACTATTACTACTACTACTACTACTACAACTGCTTCTACTACTACAACTGCTACTACTACTACTGTCACTGTTTCTACTACTAGTACTATCACTGCTGCTGCTAGTATTACTACTACTACTGCTGCTGCTCCTATTACTAATACACAGGCACAAGAGAGGAGAGAGAAACGTTACAAACTGGTATGACAAGCAGTTATTCAAATTCAGTTTCAGCAAGTACAAAGTTATGATAAGTGGGAAAGGGAAAGAAGATCAGAAACGGAGTACAGACTCGGGGACCTGCATCAATAAGGCTATAATAAGAGTCTTATAAATAGGTATATCTACACACTAGAGGTCATTATAAGCCTCCACTGCGATCACATATAGACCAAGGGATGTATATCCCACAGCATATATACTAAGATACACACAGCAACGTATATATAAAACACAGTATATAGCTTGATTGGTAGCGCACTCAGCTCACACGCTGAGATCTGGGGGTTCGATCCTCGGTGGAGACATTAGGACATGTTTCCTTAAGATGCCTGCTGTCCATGTTCACCTAGCAGTAAAACTATGTACCGGGTGGGTGTTAGTCGACTGGTGTGGGTCGCATCCTGGGGAGAAAACTGACCTAATTTGCGGGAAATGCTCTGCATAACCAGGGGCTTTCTATATAGTATGGCAGTGACGTCAGCTATGGTCTGTATACCTTGTACATGTAATTATAGAAATAAAGATTATTATTATTATTATTATTATTATACTGAGACGTACCGAGAAGTGTATATAACTATGCAGCACACGCTAAACCAGTGGGCAATCAGCCTCGATCTTAGGAAAGGATGCCTCCAATCCCTCGGAACAAAAACCTTTACATAACATATACACATCTACGACCAATGAATCACTAGGTAGGTGCAAGAGAAGGGAAAAATAACATGGGGAAAAAAGAAGAGTCTCGGGTGTGGAATGGAGGACTATGATGGCGGTGAATATTTGATAGTACTGGAGTATGGTAGGTTAGACCTGGGCAGTCACCAGGTGTGTGTGTGTGTTGTGTGTGTGTGTGTGTGTGTGTGTGTGTGTGTGTGTGTGTGTGTGTGTGTGTGTGTGTGTGTGTGTGTGTGTGTGTGTGTGTGTGTGTGTGTGTGTCCCGTAGCTCGGTTGGTAGTGTTCTCAGCTAAAATATTGAGGTCCGTGGTTCGATCCCCGGTACGAGTGAAACATCTGGGCGTGTTTCCTTAAGATACCTGCTGTCCCTGTTCACCTAGTAGTAAGTAGGTAACTGAGTGTTAGTTGACTTGTGTGGGTGGCATCCTGGGGACAAAATTACCTAAGTTGTGGAAAACGCTCTATATAATGAGGAACATCAAGACTACGGTGATATTCACCAACTCTAAGGCTGAGGGACTGATTACCTCGTCTTTTATATAGCTCTACAATCTTCCCATTATGTCCTTGAATATGCATTGATAAAGCCATTGGATGGCGAAACGTCTACAAATAACTATACCCAGATGTTGTACATGTGTCTAATTCTTCAACCAAATTATTCTTTTCAGAATATACAGAGTGTTTCATACGTCATAATTAAATCCAAGTCATCCCAACAATAATACATTTCGAACATTCCACTAGACTCTCAAGGGATGAAATCAGAAATGCGATGCAAGGTGTGGAGTGTGACTATTCTAAAATTAAGAAGCAAGTGTAGTGGATATGTCTTGGAGAAATATTCCATTAGCTGTCATGGGTCCTGCCCACGGACAATCTTCGGGTGACGGTGAACAGAGAATAGGAAAGTAGAGGAGGGGAAGACAAGGAGAGAGGGAGAGAAAGCTGAATAGGAAGAGGAGGAAGGAGATTTGGGTGTGAGAAGGACCTGTCTAGCATAG
>NC_091302.1:7374859-7417359 GCF_038502225.1 Cherax quadricarinatus | reverse complement strand
AGGGAAATCGGCCTGACGACACTGGAGGACAGGAGGGTCAGGGGAGACATGATAACGACATATAAAATACTGCGTGGAATAGACAAGGTGGACAAAGACAGGATGTTCCATGGAGGGGACACAGAAACAAGAGGCCACAATTGGAAGTTGAAGACACAAATGAGTCAGAGAGATAGTAGGAAGTATTTCTTCAGTCATAGAGTTGTAAGGCAGTGGAATAGCCTAGAAAATGACGTAGTGGAGGCAGGAACCATACACAGTTTTAAGACGAGGTTTGATAAAGCTCATGGAGCGGGGAGAGAGAGGGCCTAGTAGCAACCGGTGAAGAGGCGGGGCCAGGAGCTAGGACTCGACCCCTGCAACCACAAATAGGTGAGTACAAATAAGTGAGTACACACACACACACACACACACACACACACACACACACACACACACACACACACACACACACACAAAACACACACACACACACACACACACACAACACCACACACACACACACAACACCACACACACACGCACACACAACACCACACACACACACACACACACACACACACACACACACACACACACACACACACACACACACATACACACACACACACACACACACACACACACACACAAAACACACACACACACACAAAACACACACACACACACACACACAACAACACACACACACACACACACACACACACACACACACACACACACACACACACACACACACACAACACCACACACACACACACACACACACACACACACACACACACACACACACACACACACACACACACACACACACACACACACACACACACAACACCACACACACAGCACTCACAGAAACAAGACTGATGAAAATGAGTGTGTTGAACAAGGTGGTAGGGCGGTAAGTGACAAGTTCTTATCAGGTGTCTGGGGAAGGGGAGAAGGGAGAGGGAAGAGGGGGTGTTGCTGGGAGGATAGATGTAAGGGGGGAGGGGAAAGGAGGGGGGAAATGGGGGGGGGTTAGGAGTCTGGCATTGTCTTATTCATGAGCAACACGCTACCCCTGTTTGGATGTATCAAACATTCACTGCGCCAACTTTCGAACTGAGACCTATTTCCCCCTCCTTCCCTGCTGCTGTGCTGCTGCTGCTGTGCTGCTGTGCTGCTGCTGCTGTGCTGCTGTGCTGCTGCTGCTGTGCTGCTGCTGTTGTGCTGCTGCTGCTGCTGCTGCTGCTGCTGTGCTGCTGTGCTGCTGCTGCTGTGCTACTGCTGCTGTGCTGCTGCTGCTGTGCTGCTGTGCTGCTGCTGCTGCGCTGCTGCTGCTGCTGTGCTGCTGTGCTGCTGCTGCTGTGCTGCTGCTGTGCTCTACTGCTGCTGCTGTGCTGCTGCTGCTGCTGTGCTGCTGCTGCTGCTGCTGTGCTGCTGCTGCTGCTGTGCTGCTGCTGCTGCTGTGCTGCTGCTGCTGTGCTGCTGTGCTGCTGCTGCTGTGCTGCTGCTGCTGTGCTGCTGCTGCTGTGCTGATGCTGCTGTGCTGCTGCTGCTGTGCTACTGCTGCTGTGCTGCTGCTGCTGTACTGCTGCTGCTGTGCTGCTGCTGCTGCTGTGCTGATGCTGCTGTGCTGCTGCTGCTGTGCTACTGCTGCTGTGCTGCTGCTGCTGTGCTGCTGTGCTGCTGCTGCTGTGCTACTGCTGCTGTGCTGCTGCTGCTGTGCTGCTGTGCTGCTGCTGCTGTGCTACTGCTGCTGTGCTGCTGCTGCTGTGCTGTGCTGCTGCTGCTGTGCTGCTGCTGTGCTGTACTGCTGCTGCTGTGCTGCTGCTGTTGTGCTGCTGCTGTGCTGTACTGCTGCTGCTGTGCTGGTGCTGCTGCTGCTGCTGTGCTGTGCTCCTGTGCTGCTGCGGCTGTGCTGCTGCTGCTGTGCAGCTGCTGTGCTCTACTGCTGCTGCTGTGCTGCTGCTGCTGCTGTGCTGCTGCTGCTGCTGTGCTGCTGCTGCTGCTGCTGCTGCTGTGCTGCTGCTGAGGTTTCTCGAGAATTTTTAGAATTTTTTTCTTCTATATGTCGAATAATTTTTGGGATATCTTGTACGTTGTGATCATGTCTCTCTCTCTCTCTCTAGGTACTCTCTTATTCGAAATATTAAATTTTAGATTCTCTAGGATTTAATAGTATTAAATCTCTCTTTCTCTCTCTCTCTCTCTCTCTCTCTCTCTCTCTCTCTCTCTCTCTCTCTCTCTCTCTCTCTCTCTCTCTCTCTCTCTCTCTCTCTCTCTCTCTCTCTCTCTCTCTCAGATGCAAACCTTTACACTTCACACAACAAGAGTGCGGTACTGAACACTCGCTGCCAGACTGAGGGACTGATTACCTCATCTTCAACCTCTTCAGTCTATTTTTTTTGTCACTTATTGCACTGATAAAGCCACTAGTGGGCGAAACGTCTACATAATAAAGACACCCAGCTATTTGACAATTATCTAATTATTCAATTTACGACCATATATTTTCAGAAAATAAAACCAGACCGGACAAAAAGGACCACAAATGTCCTCACGGAATTTCTGGCCAATACAGGAATTTTCTTGTACTGGCCGCGACTCACCCGTATTTATCACTCTAAGAAAATCCTGAAAGAATACACTTTATCTCTAGGTTCTTTGAGGTGGAACTGAAGTCAACACTGTGGTGGTATACTATACACCAGTACTGGTATACTATACACCAGTGTTGGTATACTATACACCAGTGATGGTATACTATACACCAGTGCTGGTATACTATACACCAGTGTTGGTATACTATACACCAGTGCTGGTATACTATACACCAGTACTGGTATACTATACACCAGTACTGGTATACTATACACCAGTGATGGTATACTATACACCAGTACTGGTATACTATACACCAGTGATGGTATACTATACACCAGTACTGGTATACTATACACCAGTGCTGGTATACTATACACCAGTACTGGTATACTATACACCAGTGATGGTATACTATACACCAGTACTGGTATACTATACACCAGTGTTGGTATACTATACACCAGTGCTGGTATACTATACACCAGTGCTGGTATACTATACACCAGTGCTGGTATACTATACACCAGTGTTGGTATACTATACACCAGTGCTGGTATACTATACACCTGTACTGGTATACTATACACCAGTGTTGGTATACTATACACCAGTGTTGGTATACTATACACCAGTGCTGGTATACTATACACCTGTACTGGTATACTATACACCAGTGCTGGTATACTATACACCAGTGTTGGTATACTATACACCAGTGCTGGTATACTATACACCAGTGCTGGTATACTATACAACAGTGCTGGTATACTATACACCAGTGCTGGTATACTATACACCAGTGCTGGTATACTATACACCAGTGCTGGTATACTATACACCAGTGTTGGTATACTATAGACCAGTGCTGGTATACTATACACCAGTGTTGGTATACTATACACAAGTGTTGGTATGCTATAGACCAGTGCTGGTATACTATACACCAGTGCTGGTATACTATACACCAGTGTTGGTATACTATACACCAGTGATGGTATACTATACACCAGTGTTGGTATACTATACACCAGTGTTGGTATACTATACACCAGTGTTGGTATACTATACACAAGTGCTGGTATACTATACACCAGTGTTGGTATACTATACACCAGTGTTGGTATACTATACACCAGTGTTGGTATACTATACACCAGTGCTGGTATACTATACACCAGTGCTGGTATACTATACACCAGTGCTGGTATACTATACACCAGTGTTGGTATACTGTACATCAGTGTTGGTATACTATACACCAGTGTTGGTATACTATACACCAGTGTTGGTATACTATACACCAGTGTTGGTATACTATACATCAGTGTTGGTAAACTATACACCAATGCTGGTATACTATACACCAGTGCTGGTATACTATACACCAGTGTTGGTATACTATACATCAGTGTTGGTATACTATACACCAGTGCTGGTATACTATACACCAGTGCTGGTATACTATACACCAGTGTTGGTATACTATACATCAGTGTTGGTATACTATACACCAGTGTTGCTATACTATACACCAGTGTTGGTATACTATACACCAGTGCTGGTATACTATACACCAGTGTTGGTATACTATGCACCAGTGTTTGTATAATATACACCAGCGCTGGTACACTATACACCAGTGCTGGTATACTATACACAAGTGCTGGTATACTATACACCAGTGCTGGTATACTATACACCAGTGCTGGTATACTATACACCAGTGTTGGTATACTATACATCAGTGTTGGTATACTATACACCAGTGCTGGTATACTATACACCAGTGTTGGTATACTATACACCAGTGCTGGTATACTATACACCAGTATTGGTATACTATACACCAGTGTTGGTATACTATACATCAGTGTTGGTATACTATACACCAGTGCTGGTATACTATACACCAGTGTTGGTATACTATACACCAGTGTTGGTATACTATACATCCGTGTTGGTATACTATACATCCGTGTTGGTATACTATACACCAGTGCTGGTATACTGTACACCAGTGCTGGTATACTATACACCAGTGTTGGTATACTATACATCAGTGTTGGTATACTATACACCAGTGTTGGTATACTATACACCAGTGCTGGTATACTATACACCAGTGTTGGTATACTATGCATCAGTGTTGGTAAACTATACACTAGTGCTGGTATACTATACACCAGTGTTGGTATACTATACACCAGTGTTGGTATACTATACACCAGTGTTGGTATACTATGCATCAGTGTTGGTATACTATACATCAGTGCTGGTATTCAATACACCAGTGTTGGTATACTATACACCAGTGCTGGTATACTATACACCAGTGTTGGTATACTATACACCAGTGTTGGTATACTATACATCAGTGTTGGTATACTATACACCAGTGCTGGTATACTATACACCAGTGTTGGTATACTATACACTAGTGTTGGTATACTATACATCAGTGTTGGTATACTATACACCAGTGCTGGTATACTATACACCAGTGTTGGTATACTATACACCAGTGTTGGTATACTATACATCAGTGTTGGTATACTATACATCAGTGCTGGTATACTATACACCAGTGCTGGTATACTATACACCAGTGCTGGTATACTGTACACCAGTGTTGGTATACTATACACCAGTGCTGGTATACTATACACCAGTGTTGGTATACTATACACCAGTGTTGGTATACTATACATCAGTGTTGGTATACTATACACCAGTGCTGGTATACTATACACCAGTGTTGGTATACTATACACCAGTGTTGGTATACTATACATCAGTGCTGGTATACTATACACCAGTGCTGGTATACTATACACCAGTGTTGGTATAATATACACCAGTGCTGGTATACTATACACCAGTGTTGGTATACTATACACCAGTGTTGGTATACTATACACCAGTGCTTGTATACTATACACCAGTGTTGGTATACTATACACCTGTGCTGGTATACTATACACCAGTGCTGGTATGCTATACACCAGTGCTGGTATACTATACACCAGTGTTGGTATACTAGACACCAGTGCTGGTATACTATACACCAGTGCTGGTATACTATACACCAGTGATGGTATACTATACACCAGTGCTGGTATACTATACACCAGTGCTGGTATACTATACACCAGTGCTGGTATACTACACCAGTGCTGGTATACTATACACCAGTGCTGGTATACTATACACCAGTGTTGGTATACTATACACCAGTGCTGGTATACTATACACCAGTGTTGGTATACTATACACCAGTGTTGGTATACTATACACCAGTGCTGGTATACTATACACCAGTGCTGGTATACTATACACCAGTGTTGGTATACTATACACCAGTGATGGTATACTATACACCAGTGCTGGTATACTATACACCAGTGTGGGTATACTATACACCAGTGTTGGTATGCTATACACCAGTGTTGGTATACTATGCACCAGTGATGGTATACTATACACCAGTGCTGGTATACTATACACCAGTGTTGGTATACTATACACCAGTGTTGGTATACTATACACCAGTGTTGGTATACTATATACCAGTGGTGGTATACTAAACACCAGTGTTGTTAATCTATACACCAGTGTTGGTATACTATACACCAGTGCTGGTATACTATACACCAGTGTTGGTATACTATACATCAGTGTTGGTATACTATACGCCAGTGCTGGTATACTATACACCAGTGCTGGTATACTATACACCAGTGCTGGTATACTATACACCAGTGTTGGTATACTATACATCAGTGTTGGTATACTATACATCAGTGTTGGTATACTGTACACCAGTGTTGGTATACTATACACCAGTGTTGGTATACTATACACCAGTGCTGGTATACTATACACCAGTGCTGGTATACTATACACCAGTGTTGGTATACTATACATCAGTGTTGGTATACTATACACCAGTGTTGGTATACTATACACCAGTGCTGGTATACTATACACGAGTGTTGGTATACTATACACCAGTGCTGGTATACTATACATCAGTGCTGGTATACTATACACCAGTGCTGGTATAGTATACACCGGTGCTGGTATACTATACACGAGTGTTGGTATACTATACACCAGTGCTGGTATACTATACACCAGTGTTGATATACTATACATCAGTGTTGGTATACTATACATCAGTGTTGGTATACTATACACCAGTGCTGGTATACTATATACCAGTGCTGGTATACTATACACCAGTGTTAGTACACTATACACCAGTGCTGGTATACTATACACCGGTGCTGGTATACTATACACCAGTGATGGTATACTATACACCAGTGTTGGCATACTATACACCAGTGTTGGTATACTATACACCTGTGTTGGTATATTATACACCAGTGCTGGTATACTATACATCAGTGTTGGTATACTATACACCAGTGCTGGTATACTATACACCAGTGCTGGTATACTATACACCAGTGCTGGTATACTGTACACCAGTGTTGGTATACTATACACCAGTGTTGGTATACTATACACCAGTGCTGGTATACCATACACCAGTGCTGGTATACTGTACACCAGTGCTGGTATACTATACACCAGTGCTGGTATACTATACACCAGTGCTGGTATACTATACACCAGTGTTGGTATACTATACACCTGTGTTGGTATACTATACACCAGTGCTGGTATACTATACATCAGTGTTGGTATACTATACACCAGTGTTGGTATACTATACACCAGTGTTGGTATACTATACACCAGTGTTGGTATACTATACACCAGTGTTGGTATACTATACACCAGTGTTGGTATACTATACACCAGTGTTGGTATACTATACACCAGTGTTGGTATACTATACACCAGTGCTGGTATACTATACACCAGTGTTGTTATACTATACACCAGTGTTGGTATACTATACACCAGTGTTGGTATACTATACACCAGTGTTGGTATACTATACACCAGTGCTGGTATACTATACACCAGTGCTGGTATACTATACACCAGTGTTGGTATACTATACAGCAGTGCTGGTATACTATACACCAGTGTTGGTATACTATACACCAGTGCTGGTATACTATACACCAGTGCTGGTATACTATACACCAGTGTTGGTATACTATACAGCAGTGCTGGTATACTATACACCAGTGTTGGTATACTATACACCTGTGTTGGTATACTATACACCAGTGCTGGTATACTATACATCAGTGTTGGTATACTATACACCAGTGTTGGTATACTATACACCAGTGTTGGTATACTATACACCAGTGTTGGTATACTATACACCAGTGTTGGTATACTATACACCAGTGTTGGTATACTATACACCAGTGTTGGTATACTATACACCAGTGCTGGTATACTATACACCAGTGTTGGTATACTATACACCAGTGTTGGTATACTATACACCAGTGTTGGTATACTATACACCAGTGTTGGTATACTATACACCAGTGCTGGTATACTATACACCAGTGTTGGTATACTATACACCAGTGTTGGTATACTATACACCAGTGCTGGTATACTATACACCAGTGTTGGTATACTATACACCAGTGTTGGTATACTATACACCAGTGTTGGTATACTATACACCAGTGACTGCCGGAGTCCAAAGTTAATAATAAATGTCCTACCCAACTTAAGTCAACATTGTCATGGCCTGGTCATGGACAGGGCCGCGGGGGCGCTGACCCCCGGAATATCCTCCAGGTATAACACTGCCGACAACTGCTTGCAAATGCTACCGGAATTAGTATTTGATTTATATGTCTTTGAACCTTCTTGTACACGACAAGACATTTACAAGAAGGCAGGTGAAAAGACAGCTCCTGGAGCAAGTACTTGATCTAATGCAGAAGTTAGTTCTGGAAAACGAAAGAGACAGTCGTATAAGAAGCCTAACAAGCTTCAAAACAAGATTGATCAGATGAAGTACAGTTGGCTCCAACAGCTGCCTTGATCAAGAATGATATACAGTCTTAAATCATTCTAGTCTTCAGTCCGAGTCACATTAAGGTGATAGTACTTGATGCCCACCCACTTCCAGTTCTTCGCAAAGTACAATCAGCAGAATAAGTCCAAGACTCTACAATGTGCAGCTTCGGAGATCAACACATTATACTGGTGAAGTGAAGTTCATGTGGAGACTTGGGAAGCTATGGCTGAACCACTGTACTAGCACAAGTGAGGGAAGGGGGTGTTTCATCTAGCACTGAAGACTCGTTCCTTCGTGTCTCACATGACCACCAAGGGAATACCTTGACATGACCACCAAGGAAATACCTCGACACTGGCCACCAAGGGAATACCTTGACATGACCACCAAGGGAATACCTTGACATGCCCACCAAGGAAATACCTTGACACTGGCCACCAAGGGAATACCTTGACATGACCACCAAGGAAATACCTTGACACTGGCCACCAAGGGAATACCTTGACATGACCACCAAGGGAATACCTTGACATGCCCACCAAGGGAATACCTTGACATGACCACCAAGGGAATACCTTGACATGCCCACCAAGGGAATACCTTGACATGACCACCAAGGGAATACCTTGACATGCCCACCAAGGGAATACTTGACATGACCACCAAGGGAATACCTTGACATACCCACCAAGGGAATACCTTGACATGCCCACCAAGGAAATACCTTGACATGACCACCAAGGGAATACCTTGACATGCCCACCAAGGGAATACTTGACATGACCACCAAGGGAATACCTTGACATACCCAACAAGGGAATACCTTGACATGACCACCAAGGGAATACCTTGACATGCCCACCAAGGGAATACCTTGACATGACCACCAAGGGAATACCTTGACATGCCCACCAAGGGAATACCTTGACATGACCACCAAGGGAATACCTTGACATGCCCACCAAGGGAATACTTGACATGACCACCAAGGGAATACCTTGACATACCCACCAAGGGAATACCTTGACATGCCCACCAAGGGAATACCTTGACATGACCACCAAGGGAATACCTTGACATGCCCACCAAGGGAATACTTGACATGACCACCAAGGGAATACCTTGACATACCCACCAAGGGAATACCTTGACATGACCACCAAGGGAATACCTTGACATGCCCACCAAGGGAATACCTTGACATGACCACCAAGGGAATACCTTGACATGACCACCAAGGGAATACCTTGACATGCCCACCAAGGGAATACCTTGACATGACCACCAAGGGAATACTTGACATGACCACCAAGGGAATACTTGACATGACCACCAAGGGAATACCTTGACATGACCACCAAGGGAATACTTGACATGACCACCAAGGGAATACCTTGACATGCCCACCAAGGGAATACCTTGACATGACCACCAAGGGAATACCTTGACATGCCCACCAAGGGAATACCTTGACATGACCACCAAGGGAATACCTTGACATGACCACCAAGGGAATACCTTGACATGACCACCAAGGGAATACCTTGACATGACCACCAATGGAATACCTTGACATGCCCACCAAGGGAATACCTTGACATGACCACTCATGGAATACCTTGACATGCCCACCAAGGGAATACCTTGACATGACCACCAATGGAATACCTTGACATGCCCACCAAGGGAATACCTTGACATGACCACCAAGGGAATACCTTGACATGCCCACCAAGGGAATACCTTGACATGACCACTCATGGAATACCTTGACATGCCCACCAAGGGAATACCTTGACATGACCACCAATGGAATACCTTGACATGCCCACCAAGGGAATACCTTGACATGCCCACCAAGGGAATACCTTGACATGACCACCAAGGGAATACCTTGACATGCCCACCAAGGGAATACCTTGACACTGGCCAAACTCACTAAGCCTCACTAAGCCACCCGACGGAAATAAGCCAAGCTGACCTTGTGGGTTATTCTGGGTTATTTATTATCTGGGTTAGTATCCCAGAGATGTTATTTTCTTATTGTTGTTGTTCTTTTACTTCTCATATTCTTCCTCTCCTGTTCCTTCCTTTTTCCTATAATTTCTTCTTCTCTGTCTATCTTCCTTCCTTCGTCTCTCCTTACTTACTGTCTCCTTTCTCCGTCTCTCCTTCCTTTCCATCTCAATCTCTCCGTCTGCCATTGTGTCCCCTCCCTTAATCCTACCTCCTCCCCCATCCTTCAATCCCATCCACCCTTCTCCTCCTCCTCTACCCCCCTCTCTCCCTCATTGCCTTCCTACCCCTCCCTCTCCCCAACACACTTCGTTACTCGATAATTTCGTTGTAGTAGAGGCGTTCGTTATTTAACGGAGCGTGCAGCGGCGTCAGCCACGCCGGTGTCATTCACACCACTGGCTGCTGACGTTAGCAAGGTGTCAGTCAGTGCCATGTTGATGCTTAGTGTCGCCTGCCTCACGTGGCACCCGCCTACAGAGGGGAAAGATGAGGGGGAGAGGTGAGGGGCAAGAGAGGGGCAAGAAGAGAGGAGCAAGAGGAGAGAAGAGGGAATGAAATAAGGGAGAAGAGGAGAGTAGATAAACGAAGAATTTGAAGAGTTATTCGTCAATACCTGAGTCTGAGTGCTGGTAATAATAATAATAATAATAATAATAATAATAATAATAATAATAATAATAATAATAATAATAATAATAATAATAATAATAATAATAATAATAATAATAAATCTTTATTTCTACAAGTACGGATATGGACTATAGCTGACATCAATGGCTTACTTCATAGAAAATCCCTAGTTATACACAGCATTTCCCGCAACTTACGTCAATTTTGTACCCGGGATGCGTCCCACACCAGTTGACTAACACCCAGGTACTTACTTTCTGATGGGAGAACAGGGACAGCAGGTGTAAGGAAACAAGCTTAATGTTTCCACCCGTACAGGGGATTGAACCATGAACACTCAGTGTGTGATCTGAGTGAGCTACCAGTGCAGATTCAGCTAACAGCAACTGATCCCCATTGTCTTGTTGATTTGTTGAGGATTCAGTCAATGCTGACTAGTAGTTTCCTCTTAAATTTGCACTTGGACGCGTGTGTAATATTTGATTTTTTCCAGTTAATGGTGTGGTTGAAGTTGTTCATGTGGTGAAACAATTTATAGTGTGGTATCACACGGTCATTAAAAACCACTGATATTTTAGTAAAACCAGCTCAAAAAACTATAGACAAATAGTCATAATATCCTACACTATTAAGATTTTTGAAAAGGTTTTTAGAAATAAGATTGCCAATCACAGGGAATCGTAGCAGTTGTGCAGCCCAGGGCAGCACGGGTTCAGAACAGGTCGCTCCTGCCTCTAATAATTACTGAACCATTACGACATGGTCTTGTATGGTCGCTCTTGTCCATTACTGGACCATTACAACATAATCTTGGATGATCGCTCCTGCCTCTCACAACTACTGGACCAATACAACATGGTTTTGGGCGCACTGAAACACAAGCAAAATGCAGATATACTGCACTCTGATGAAGAATATTAGCCACCTGTACAACACCTGGGTATCCAGTGTCTTTATCAATACAATACAAAGACATGATGCGAGGACTGTGGAAGTATATGCAAAAGACGAGATAGTGAAGTGATTGGTGGTGTACAGGTGACATACAGTCATAACCCTCGTGTAGTGACTGGTGGTGTACAGGTGACATACAGTCTTAATAACCCTCGTGCAGTGACTGGTGGTGTACAGGTGGCATACAGTCTTAATGACCCTCGTGCAGTGACTGGTGGTGTACAGGTGACATACAGTCTTAATGACCCTCGTGCAGTGACTGGTGGTGTACAGGTGACATACAGTCTTAATGACCCTCGTGCAGTGACTGGTGGTGTACAGGTGACATACAGTCTTAATAACCTTCGTGCAGTGACTGGTGGTGTACAGGTGGCATACAGTCTTAATGACCCTCGTGCAGTGACTGGTGATGTACAGGTGACATACAGTCTCAATGACCCTCGTGCAGTGACTGGTGGTGTACAGGTGGCATACAGTCTTAATGACCCTCGTGCAGTGACTGGTGGTGTACAGGTGGCATACAGTCTTAAAGACCCTCGTGCAGTGACTGGTGGTGTACAGGTGGCATACAGTCTTAATGACCCTCGTGTAGTGACTGTAGGTGTACAGGTGACATACAGTCTTAATGACCCTCGTGAAGTGACTGGTGGTGTACAGGTGACATACAGTCTTAATGACCCTCGTGTAGTGACTGGTGGTGTACAGGTGACATACAGTCTTAATGACCCTCGTGTAGTGACTGTAGGTGTACAGGTGACATACAGTCTTAATGACCCTCGTGAAGTGACTGGTGGTGTACAGGTGACATACAGTCTTAATGACCCTCGTGTAGTGACTGGTGGTGTACAGGTGACATACAGTCTTAATGACCCTCGTGCAGTGACTGGTGGTGTACAGGTGACATACAGTCTTAATGACCCTCGTGTAGTGACCGGTGGTGTACAGGTGACAGTCTTAATAACCCTCGTGTAGTGACTGGTGGTGTACAGGTGGCATACAGTCTTAATGACCCTCGTGTAGTGACCGTTGGTGTACAGGTGACATACAGTCTTAATGACTCTCGTGTAGTGACTGGTGGTGTACAGGTGACATACAGTCTTAATGACCCTCGTGTAGTGACTGGTGGTGTACAGGTGACATACAGTCTTAATGACCCTCGAGTAGTGACTGGTGGTGTACAGGTGACCGTCTTAATAACCCTCGTGTAGTGACTGGTGGTGTACAGGTGACAATCTTAATGACCCTTGTGTAGTGACTGGTGGTGTACAGGTGACATACAGTCTTAATGACCCTCGTGCAGTGACTGGTGGTGTACAGGTGACATACAGTCTTAATGACCCTCGTGTAGTGACTGGTGGTGTACAGGTGACATACAGTCTTAATGACCCTCGTGTAGTGACTGGAGGTGTACAGGTGACATACAGTCTTAATGACCCTCGTGTAGTGACTGGTGGTGTACAGGTGACATACAGTCTTAATGACCCTCGTGTAGTGACTGGTGGTGTACAGGTGACATGCAGTCTTAATGACCCTCGTGTAGTGACTGGTGGTGTACAGGTGACATACAGTCTTAATGACCCTCGTGTAGTGACTGGTGGTGTACAGGTGACATACAGTCTTAATGACCCTCGAGCAGTGACTGGTGGTGTACAGGTGACAGTCTTAATAACCCTCGTGTAGTGACTGGTGGTGTACAGGTGGCATACAGTCTTAATGACCCTCGTGTAGTGACCGTTGGTGTACAGGTGACATACAGTCTTAATGACTCTCGTGTAGTGACTGGTGGTGTACAGGTGACATACAGTCTTAATGACCCTCGTGTAGTGACTGGTGGTGTACAGGTGACATACAGTCTTAATGACCCTCGAGTAGTGACTGGTGGTGTACAGGTGACCGTCTTAATAACCCTCGTGTAGTGACTGGTGGTGTACAGGTGACAATCTTAATGACCCTCGTGTAGTGACTGGTGGTGTACAGGTGACATACAGTCTTAATGACCCTCGTGCAGTGACTGGTGGTGTACAGGTGACATACAGTCTTAATGACCCTCGTGTAGTGACTGGTGGTGTACAGGTGACATACAGTCTTAATGACCCTCGTGTAGTGACTGGAGGTGTACAGGTGACATACAGTCTTAATGACCCTCGTGTAGTGACTGGTGGTGTACAGGTGACATACAGTCTTAATGACCCTCGTGTAGTGACTGGTGGTGTACAGGTGACATGCAGTCTTAATGACCCTCGTGTAGTGACTGGTGGTGTACAGGTGACATACAGTCTTAATGACCCTCGTGTAGTGACTGGTGGTGTACAGGTGACATACAGTCTTAATGACCCTCGTGCAGTGACTGGTGGTGTACAGGTGACATACAGTCTTAATGACCCTCGTGTAGTGACTGGTGGTGTACAGGTGACATACAGTCTTAATGACCCTCGTGCAGTGACTGGTGGTGTACAGGTGACATACAGTCTTAATGACCCTCGTGTAGTGACCGTTGGTGTACAGGTGACATACAGTCTTAATGACCCTCGTGTAGTGACTGGTGGTGTACAGGTGACATACAGTCTAAATGACCCTAGTGTAGTGACTGGTGGTGTACAGGTGACACACAGTCTTAATGACCCTCGTGTAGTGACTGGTGGTGTACAGGTGACATACAGTCTTAATGACCCTCGTGTAGTGACTGGTGGTGTACAGGTGACATACAGTCTTAATGACCCTCGTGTAGTGACTGGTGGTGTACAGGTGACATACAGTCTTAATGACCCTCGTGTAGTGACTGGTGGTGTACAGGTGACATACAGTCTTAATGGCCCTCGTGTAGTGACTGGTGGTGTACAGGTGACATACAGTCTTAATGACCCTCGTGCAGTGACTGGTGGTGTACAGGTGACATACAGTCTTAATGACCCTCGTGCAGTGACTGGTGGTGTACAGGTGACATACAGTCTTAATGACCCTCGTGTAGTGACCGGTGGTGTACAGGTGACAGTCTTAATAACCCTCGTGTAGTGACTGGTGGTGTACAGGTGGCATACAGTCTTAATGACCCTCGTGTAGTGACCGTTGGTGTACAGGTGACATACAGTCTTAATGACTCTCGTGTAGTGACTGGTGGTGTACAGGTGACATACAGTCTTAATGACCCTCGTGTAGTGACTGGTGGTGTACAGGTGACATACAGTCTTAATGACCCTCGAGTAGTGACTGGTGGTGTACAGGTGACCGTCTTAATAACCCTCGTGTAGTGACTGGTGGTGTACAGGTGACAATCTTAATGACCCTTGTGTAGTGACTGGTGGTGTACAGGTGACATACAGTCTTAATGACCCTCGTGCAGTGACTGGTGGTGTACAGGTGACATACAGTCTTAATGACCCTCGTGTAGTGACTGGTGGTGTACAGGTGACATACAGTCTTAATGACCCTCGTGTAGTGACTGGAGGTGTACAGGTGACATACAGTCTTAATGACCCTCGTGTAGTGACTGGTGGTGTACAGGTGACATACAGTCTTAATGACCCTCGTGTAGTGACTGGTGGTGTACAGGTGACATGCAGTCTTAATGACCCTCGTGTAGTGACTGGTGGTGTACAGGTGACATACAGTCTTAATGACCCTCGTGTAGTGACTGGTGGTGTACAGGTGACATACAGTCTTAATGACCCTCGAGCAGTGACTGGTGGTGTACAGGTGACAGTCTTAATAACCCTCGTGTAGTGACTGGTGGTGTACAGGTGGCATACAGTCTTAATGACCCTCGTGTAGTGACCGTTGGTGTACAGGTGACATACAGTCTTAATGACTCTCGTGTAGTGACTGGTGGTGTACAGGTGACATACAGTCTTAATGACCCTCGTGTAGTGACTGGTGGTGTACAGGTGACATACAGTCTTAATGACCCTCGAGTAGTGACTGGTGGTGTACAGGTGACCGTCTTAATAACCCTCGTGTAGTGACTGGTGGTGTACAGGTGACAATCTTAATGACCCTCTTGTAGTGACTGGTGGTGTACAGGTGACATACAGTCTTAATGACCCTCGTGCAGTGACTGGTGGTGTACAGGTGACATACAGTCTTAATGACCCTCGTGTAGTGACTGGTGGTGTACAGGTGACATACAGTCTTAATGACCCTCGTGTAGTGACTGGAGGTGTACAGGTGACATACAGTCTTAATGACCCTCGTGTAGTGACTGGTGGTGTACAGGTGACATACAGTCTTAATGACCCTCGTGTAGTGACTGGTGGTGTACAGGTGACATGCAGTCTTAATGACCCTCGTGTAGTGACTGGTGGTGTACAGGTGACATACAGTCTTAATGACCCTCGTGTAGTGACTGGTGGTGTACAGGTGACATACAGTCTTAATGACCCTCGTGCAGTGACTGGTGGTGTACAGGTGACATACAGTCTTAATGACCCTCGTGTAGTGACTGGTGGTGTACAGGTGACATACAGTCTTAATGACCCTCGTGCAGTGACTGGTGGTGTACAGGTGACATACAGTCTTAATGACCCTCGTGTAGTGACCGTTGGTGTACAGGTGACATACAGTCTTAATGACCCTCGTGTAGTGACTGGTGGTGTACAGGTGACATACAGTCTAAATGACCCTAGTGTAGTGACTGGTGGTGTACAGGTGACACACAGTCTTAATGACCCTCGTGTAGTGACTGGTGGTGTACAGGTGACATACAGTCTTAATGACCCTCGTGTAGTGACTGGTGGTGTACAGGTGACATACAGTCTTAATGACCCTCGTGTAGTGACTGGTGGTGTACAGGTGACATACAGTCTTAATGACCCTCGTGTAGTGACTGGTGGTGTACAGGTGACATACAGTCTTAATGGCCCTCGTGTAGTGACTGGTGGTGTACAGGTGACATACAGTCTTAATGACCCTCGTGTAGTGACTGGTGGTGTACAGGTGACATACAATCTTAATGACCCTCGTGTAGTGACTGGTAGTGTACAGGTGACAGTCTTAATGACCCTCGTGTAGTGACTGGTGGTGTACAGGTGACAGTCTTAATGACCCTCGTGTAGTGACTGGTGGTGTACAGGTGACCTACAGTCTTAATGACCCTCGTGTAGTGACTGGTGGTGTACAGGTGACAGTCTTAATGACCCTCGTGTAGTGACTGGTGGTGTACAGGTGACATACAGTCTTAATGACCCTCGTGTAGTGACTGGTGGTGTACAGGTGACACTCTTAATGACCCTCGTCTAGTGACTGGTAGTGTACAGGTGACAGTCTTAATGACCCTCGTGTAGTGACTGGTGTTGTACAGGTGACAGTCTTAATGACCCTCGTGTAGTGACTGGTGGTGTACAGGTGACATACAGTCTTAATGACCCTCGTGTAGTGACTGGTGGTGTACAGGTGACATACAGTCTTAATGACCCTCGTGTAGTGACTGGTGGTGTACAGGTGACATACAGTCTTAATGACCCTCGTGTAGTGACTGGTGGTGTACAGGTGACATACAATCTTAATGACCCTCGTGTAGTGACTGGTAGTGTACAGGTGACAGTCTTAATGACCCTCGTGTAGTGACTGGTGGTGTACAGGTGACAGTCTTAATGACCCTCGTGTAGTGACTGGTGGTGTACAGGTGACATACAGTCTTAATGACCCTCGTGTAGTGACTGGTGGTGTACAGGTGACAGTCTTAATGACCCACGTGTAGTGACTGGTGTTGTACAGGTGACATACAGTCTTAATAACCCTCGTGTAGTGACTGGTGGTGTACAGGTGACACTCTTAATGACCCTCGTCTAGTGACTGGTGGTGTACAGGTGACACTCTTAATGACCCTCGTTTAGTGACTGGTGGTGTACAGGTGACAGTCTTAATGACGCTCGTGTAGTGACTGGTGGTGTACAGGTGACAGTCCTAATGACCCTCGTGTAGTGACTGGTGGTGTATAGGTGACAGTCTTAATGACCCTCGTGTAGTGGCTGGTGGTGTACAAGTGACAGTCTTAATGACCCTCGTGTAGTGACTGGTGGTGTACAGGTGACAGTCTTAATGACCCTCGTGTAGTGACTGGTGGTGTACAGGTGACACTCTTAATGACCCTCGTGTAGTGACTGGTGGTGTACAGGTGACACTCTTAATGACCCTCGTGTAGTGACTGGTGGTGTACAGGTGACAGTCTTAATGACCCTCGTGTAGTGACTGTTGGTGTACAGGTGTCACTCTTAATGACTCTCGTGTAGTGACTGGTGGTGTACAGGTGACATACAGTCTTAATGACCCTCGTGTAGTGACTGGTGGCGTACAGGTGACAGTCTTAATGACCCTCGAGTAGTGGCTGGTGGTGTACAGGTGACATACAGTCTTAATGACCCTCGTGTAGTGACTGGTGGTGTACAGGTGACATACATTCTTAATGACCCTCGTGTAGTGACTGGTGGTGTACAGGTGGCATACAGTCTTAATGACCCTCGTGTATTGACTGGTGGTGTACAGGTGACATACAGTCTTAATGACCCTCGTGTAGTGACTGGTGGTGTACAGGTGACATACAGTCTTAATGACCCTCGTGTAGTGACTGTCGGTGTACAGGTGACATACAATCTTAATGACCCTCGTGTAGTGACTGGTGGTGTACAGGTGACATACAGTCTTAATGACCCTCGTGTATTGACTGGTGGTGTACAGGTGACATACAGTCTTAATGACCCTCGAGTAGTGACTGGTGTTGTACAGGTGACATACAGTCTTAATGACCCTCGTGTAGTGACTGGTGGTGTACAGGTGACATACAGTCTTAATGACCCTCGAGTAGTGACTGGTGTTGTACAGGTGACATACAGTCTTAATGACCCTCGTGTAGTGACTGGTGGTGTACAGGTGACATACAGTCTTAATGACCCTCGAGTAGTGACTGGTGTTGTACAGGTGACATACAGTCTTAATGACCCTCGTGTAGTGACTGGTGGTGTACAGGTGACATACAGTCTTAATGACCCTCGAGTAGTGACTGGTGTTGTACAGGTGACATACAGTCTTAATGACCCTCGTGTAGTGACTGGTGGTGTACAGGTGACATACAGTCTTAATGACCCTCGAGTAGTGACTGGTGTTGTACAGGTGACATACAGTCTTAATGACCCTCGTGTAGTGACTGGTGGTGTACAGGTGACATACAGTCTTAATGACCCTCGTGTAGTGACTGGTGGTGTACAGGTGACATACAGTCTTAATGACCCTCGTGTAGTGACTGGTGGTGCACAGGTGACAGTCTTAATGACCCTCGTGTGATAGATAAACTTAAAAAAACTGAAAGGCAGCCAATCAACATTAAAACATCTTAATCACCATAAATTTAAGAAATTTTTTAAAATCGAATAGCGAAGCATCACAGTAATGATGGTATCTCAGACAAAGCGGTGGATCCGTCAGCTTCACGGAATTACAGAGATCTAGAAAATAAAGTTAAATCGCTTATCAACACAGCTTCGTCCCAGTAGGTTTGGAGACCCTCGGCTCGTGGGGAAAATGTGCACTCCAGTTCCTGAATTAGTTAGGCAATAAACTCATTAGGGAAATCAAGGATCCCAGGGCAACCGGTTACTTGTTCCAGAGCTTCAAGGTTGTGATCCAGAGCAGTAATGCTTCTTATATGCAATAGTATATGCAATAGTATTGTTGAAACGTTTCGCCTACCCAGTAGACTTCTTCAGTCGCATAGCGACGAGAAAGCAAAATCAGTGGAGATGGAAGTCTGAAGTAATCAATCCATCATCCTTAAGACTACTTCTTCCAGGGTGATGGACTGATTACATCGTCTTTACACCTCCACTGCTTATACTGTCAACTGTGTATTCGACTGAAGAAGCTTATTGTGTAGACGAAACATTTCGACACTAAAGACACCCAAGTGTTGTACATGTGTCTAACTCATCAACTGGTCGGTGCTATACAACATTTTCATAATCATTACTAAATCTGTTTGAATTATGTACTAATGGAGACTCGATCCTTCGTCCCCTAACAGCAATAGACTCAACCATATATCGCAAGAATCCACTCCGGTAGGAGTGGATGAAACAAAGGAATGGATAAAACACAGGCAGGATAACACACAGGGATGAATAAAGGTTTTTCCTTTTCTAAAGCCAGTGATCTCACAAATATTTCAGTTTTCACTAAACAAATTGATCTGACAACCCAATCTCAAAAAAAAAAAAAAAAAAAAAAAAAATAGCGGCCGTGGGAATACCAACGAACTGGTGTCCTCCACTGCTACGTGTAAGCTACCACTTTATGTTATTTCAGTATTGCTAGCTAAATATATGTGAAGAGATTCTAGATTTTGCTTCCGAAGTGGTTAGTTTGTCAAGTGGAAATATATATATATATATATATATATATATATATATATATATATATATATATATATATATATATATATATATATATATATATATATATATATATATATATATATATATATATATATATATATATATTTCCACTTCTGGGTTTTATTGCACGTTTTAAAAGTTAATATATACGTGTATTTGCGGCGAAGCGCAAGCCGACCAATACTGTCTACATGGTCTTAACTGTTCCAAAACCAAGGGCTGGCATGCAAGACACAATGAGGTCAACGACATCATAAAGAGAACCCTTGCTACAGCTGGATGCCCAGCTGAGAGGGAGCCCTGATCACTAACAGCCAACAATATCCACAACCCAGCAAACCGCCCCGAGGGAATCACCATCTATCCTTGGAAGAATGGCAAGCTCTTAGCATAGGATTATACCTGTGTGTCCACACTGACGGACACCTATATCCATCACAGTGTCGGGCGACAGGGAGGAGCTGCTGACCACAGGGAGGAGTACAAGATCAGCAAGTACAGGTACATAAGCCAACAATATCAAATTGTCCCAGTGGGATCAGAGACCTTGGAATCATGGGGAAAACATGTCACACGTTTCCTTAAAGAACTGGGTTCCAGACTCATCGACACCACCAGGGACCCAAGGGCAGCCACTTTCATGTTCCAGCACCTCAGAGTGGCCATCCAGAGGGGAAATGCTTGTTGCATACTGGGCTCGTGTCCAGCTTCGGAGGAGCTGCAGGAAATTCATAACCTTTGATGTATTGTACCAATGTATTCATGTTTGTGCTTTCTATCAGTGTATTCTGTCTATTAATAAAGTTCACATGTAGCTTAAAAATATAGGGGGTGGTAGGAGAAGAAAATATTCAAACAGCTCCGGGTAGAACCTTGAGTTTTCCCTGAGGTACGTTTATTGTCTTCTCTGAGGATGAGGGTCCCCAGTCCAGTTATAGAAGTGGTATATATATATATATATATATATATATATATATATATATATATATATATATATATATATATATATATATATATATATATATATATATATATATATATATATACCTGGAGAAGGTTCCTGGGGTCAACTCCCTCGCGGCCCGGTCTGAGACCAGGCCTCGTGGTGGATCAGGGTCTGATCAACCAGCCTGTTACTGCTGTCCGCATGCAAACTGACGTACGAACTACAGCCCGGCTGGTCAGATACTGATTTTAGGCGCCTGTCCAGTGCCTTCTTGAAGACAGCCAGGGGTCTATTGTTAGTCCCCCTTTTGTATGCTGGGAGGCAACTGAACAGTCTTGGGCCCCTGACACTTAATTGTGTTGTCTCTCAGTGTACTCGTGTCGCCCCTGCTTTTCACTGGGGGAATGTTGATTCTCCTACCGAGTCTTTTGCTTTCATAGGGAGTGATTTTTGTCTGCAAGTTTGGTACTGATCCATCAAGGATTTTCCTAGCATATATTATAATGTATCTCTCTCGCCTGCGTTCCAGGGAGTGCAAATCAAGGGATTTCAACCGTTCCCAGTAATTTAGGTATTTTATCGTACTTATGTGTGTCGTGAAAGTTCTTTGTATGCTCTCCAGGTCAGCAATTCCAGCCTAGAGAGAACAAGCGATTTGAAGAAAACCATCATGGGCTTGGCGTCCCTAGTTTTGAAGGTTCTCATTATCCATCCTATCATTTATCTAGCAGATGCGGTTGATATGTTGTTGTGGTCTTTGAAGGTGAGATCCTCTGACATTATCACTCTTAGGTCCTTCACATTAATTTTTTGCTCTATTGTTTGGTTAGAATTTGTTGTATACCCTGATTCAGTTTTAATTTCCAAATCTGAAATTTCTCTTCATTGGACTTCATATTGTTTTGAATGGCCCATTTGAAGATTTGGTTGATGTCCGCTTGGAGTCTTGCGGTGTCTTCGATGGAGGTCACTGTCATGGGAATTCGGGTGTCATCCGCAAAGGAAGACACGGAGCTATGGCTTACATCTCTGTCTATGTCAGATGTGAGGATGAGAAATAGGATGGGAGTGAGTACTGGGCCTTGTGGAACAGAGCTTTTCACCGTAGCTGCCTCAGACTTTACTCTGTTTACTGTTACTCTTTGCGTTTTAATTGTTAGGAAGTTGTAGATACATCTACCAACTTTTCCTGTAATTCCTTTATCAAGCATTTTGTGTGCTATTACACCATGGTCGCACCTGTCGAAGGCTTTTGCATCCAGGACCTTGCCATAGTGATCCAGTAGCTGGGACAGGCAGCCCTAAACCCGTGTTACCTTGGGTTGTGTAACTGATGATTATCTAGGTAGCTGGCGATCTTACTTCTTAGAGCTCTTTCAAATATTTTTTTTATGTGAGGTGTTAGTTTTATAAGCGTGTAATTTTTTTGCAATTGCTTTACTGCCACCTTTGTAGAGTGGGGTATATCTGTTGTTTTTAGCAAGTGTGGGATGACCCCTGTGTCCATGCTCCCTCTCCATAGAATGCTGAAAACACGTGACAGAGGCTTCTTGCAGTTCTTGATGAACACGGAGTGCCATGAGTCTGGGCCTGGGGAAGACTGCATGGGCATGTCATTTATTGTTTTTACAAAGTCTTGTTGTATATGCGAGTGAAGAGCTCTTGATCCAAGGAATTGGAGATATCATTCCCTTCCTTGGATCCAACGATGGTTTCTCAAGTTTTTTAATTATTATTATTATTATTATTATTATTATTATTATTATTATTATTATTATCATAATTATTACTTTTAGAGTCATATGAAAGAGCTGGATAACAGAAGGTAATTCAACGAAGTGGATGGTAACTCCAATTCCTAGGATCAAGAGCCCTTTACCAGCCTTAGAACCTGATGACAAAATCCGATCTGTAAGGGATTAAAATACAAAAATCCTACAATACTATTGATATTTCAGGATACAAATCATCTATTTTTATCCGACTGATCCTTCAAGAAAATAAATGTCTTCTCTCTTTTCCACCTGATCCAGAGATTCTAAATAGTAAAGAGAGAATAAATGATCTATTTTATTTATTCTATAAGAGAGGAAAAATCTGTCCTTTCATTCCTGACTAAATAGGGGGATCAGTCCTGCTCTCTTTTATTCTTTCCTAATCCACTTAGATTATCTTTTTCTTTCACTTCCTCTTTTATCAATAAATAATAGTTAAATTCTCTCTTTCTTTCTCTTCCTGTTGTCCTCTTGTATCCCTTCTTAAACCAGTTGAATATATATTCTCTCTCTCTTTTCCTGTTGTCCTCTTTCATCACCACCTAATGCACTTAAATTTATTCTCTCTCTCTCTCTCTCTCTCTCTCTCTCTCTCTCTCTCTCTCTCTCTCTCTCTCTCTCTCTCTCTCTCTCTCTCTCTCTCTCTCTCTCTCTCTCTCTCTCTCTCTCTCTCTCTCTCTCTCTCTCTCTCTCTTCCTATTTTTTCATCCGCCTGCTGAGCGGATAAGGAATAAGACTCAGGGGGAAGTGGACGCTGTTGCTCGCCCACCTCTATGAGCAATGCATGCGGACACTGGCACCTCTAAGACTACGAGAAAAGGCCGCGTGTTTCTTCAGCTGGATGTGCTTAGGTCCTTAGAGACGGCCTCGCTCTCTGCCCTTCCTGTGTCAACAAGGAGAGCGACACGTCTCCTCTGGTCTTATTCATTACGCTTGACCAAGTAGCATCTTTTGAGTGAGAGTGAGAGTATATATCACCTCCTTGTATTTCTCCTCTCTGGGAAAAACGTCTCAATAAAAAAAAAAAAACGTTTTCCCAGTGCGTTACAGAAATGGTTGTGGCTGGAAACGTTTTTCGTGACGGAAATTTGCTGGTGTTGGTGTAAAGTCTTACAAATGAATTTTAGCGGGAATTTTGCTGGTTTCTCGTGTTGCCTTTTCGTTTTAACATTCACACTTTGTACACCAGCAAATCATCACAGCCATGTTGTAGGCTATTTGTTCCTGCTTCTGTTTACTGATCCAAATGACGCTCGTTTTAAATAACTTTTGTTTAACGAATGCCTTAATACAAGTGTGCTAAAAGGCACAGGTGTAATAAACTTCTGATTGAAATTATGTTCGCTTTACATTGTTTATAATGCTAAATCACCGGATTACACAATATTTTTTGATAGGCTTAGCAAAAACACTAGGAATTAAGGTACAAATGTTACGAATTCAATCACACATTAATTCCTGTTTAACGAATTCCTTACAACAGCTATGCGTGAAGCTACGTGCTTGTGCTTCTATTTACTGATAGATCAGAATGACGTTTGGTCAGAAATACTGTCAAGTAAACACACGCTGCAGAAACTCTTCTTATGGACACAACTTTCCCTAAAAAATAATTTAACGTGTATTAAGAATGATTTGATAAAAATCTTCACAGAGTGAAACTCGGCTTGATAAAGCTCTACAGAAAGTGAAACATGACGATAAAGCTCTAAAGAGTGAAGCATGACTTGTTAAAGCTCTACACAGAGTGAAACATGACTTGTTATAAAGCTCTACACAGAGTGAAACATTACTTGTTGAAGCTCTACACAGAGTTGGGTGTGGTTGGCATTCCGCAGGGCCTTCCTCCATCGTTCAGAGAGAGATACTGGCGGGTACCACCCGCGCTAAGACACTCTGAGAAACTTTCCTTCATTTCTTCTGTCGCTGCCTTTGCAACATTGCACAGCTCCTGATGACACACTGAAAATTGTGAAAGTACTTGAGTTCCACCCGCGTGGCTTAAACATAAGAAAGGAGGAACACTACAGCAGGCCTGTTAGCCCATACTAGGCAGGTCCTTCACAATCCATCCCACTAACAAAATATTTGCCCAACCCAATTTTCAATGACACTCAAGAAATATGCTTAGATAATTCTATTTACTCATGTGCAAGACCCCACTCAAATCCAATCCCTCTCACTCATGTATTTATCCAACCTAAATTTGAAACTACCCAAGGTTTTACTTCGATAACCCTATTAGGTAGACCATTCCACTCATCAAACCAGTACTTATATCCTTTGTAAATCTAAACTTATCTATTTTGAATTCATTATTGCGGGTTCTCTCTTGGAGAGATATCCTCAAGACTTTATTTATATCCCCATTGTTATACCCATCTTCTACTTATACACTTCGATCATGTCTTCCCTCATTCTTCGTCTTACAAGTAAATGTAATTTAGGGACTTCAATCTTTCTTCCTACGGAAGATTTCTAATGCTATGAATTAGTTTTGTCATTCTTTGTTGAATCTTTTCTAATGAATTTATGTCCATTCTGTAATATGGAGACCAGAACTGAGCTGCATAATCTAGGTGAGGCCTTACTAATGATGTATAAAGCTGTAGTATAACCTCTGGACTGCTGTTGCTTACACCTCTTGATATAAATCCCAGTAATCTGTTTGCCTTATTACGAACGCTTAGGCATTGCTGTCTTGGTTTAAGGTTGCTGCCTACCATAACCCCCAAGTCCTTTTCGCAGTACGTATGGCTAAGTTCTACGTTATTTAACTTATAAATGCTAGGGTTATGGACACTCCCAAGCTTCAGAACCTTGCATTTATCTACATTGAACTGCATCTGCCACTTTTCTGACCAGGAACTGAGTTTGTCTAAATCCTCCTGAAGTTCCGTGACATCTACGTTTGAATCAATTTTCCTACCTATCCTCGTGTCCTCGGCGAATCTGCTCATATCACTAGTAATTCGCTCATCAAGGTCATTGATATATATTATAAACAACAACGGGCCCAAGACTGATCCCTGTGGAACGTCACTTGTTTCAGATCCCCACTCGGATTTAACCACATTTATGTACACTCGATCCATGAGAGCACTTTTCCCCCAATGCCATGAGCTGCCACTTTCTTTAACAGTCTCTGGTGCTTTACTAAAAAAGCTTTACTAAAATCTAAATAAGCAATATCGAATTCTTTGTCGTGATCAACAGCCTCAAAAACTTTACTGAAGAAGGTTAATAAGTTAGTTAGGCAGGAACGGCCCCTAGTGAATCCATGCTGAGTATCATTAATCAAATTATGCTTATCAGATGGCTTCTTATAATCTCAGCTATAATTGACTCTAGTAATTTGCCTACAATTGAGGTCAGGCTTATTGGGCGGTAATTTGACTACCGTCAAATTACATTAGCCATCTTCCACATATCAGACACTACACCTGTTTGAAGAGATAAATTAAAAATATTAGTTAATGGTTCATAGAGTTCCATTTTGCATTCCTTAAGAACCCTTGAAAAAAGCTCATCAGGACCCGGCGATTTATTTTGTTTCAGTCGGTCTATTTGTTTTATAACCATTTCGCTAGTAACTGAGATATTACATAATTTATTTTCTTCAGGCCCACTATAAAAATTAATTACTAGGATATTGTTAGTGTCTTCCTGTGTGAAAACTTAGAGAAAATAATTATTTAAAATCGAACACATTTCATTCTCCTTGTCAGTAAGGTGCCCAAAGTTATTTTTAAGGGGCCCTATCTTATCTCTAACTTTTTTTATTACTGGAAAAAAAAACTTTTGGGCTAGTTTTCGTTAATTTTGTAGTCTCGTTTAGCTTTTCTTATTCCCTTTTTAATTTCCCTCTTAATGTCAATATACTGATTCATAAGATGACCCTCACCTCTTTTGATACGCCTATAAATTTCTTTCTTATGCCCTAAAAGATATTTCAGTCTATTATTCATCCATTTGGGGTCACTTCTATTTGATCTAATTTCTTTATACGGAATAAATGTTCTTTGGGCAGCATGTATAGTGTTAAGAAAGCTGTCATATTGATAGCTCTCTTCGTTACCCTAGTCCACAGATTATAAGTGTTCTGTAAGACCATTGTAATTTGCTAAGCGAAAATCTGGGACCGTTACTGAGTTGTTCCTACTATCATACTTCCATTCAACGCTGAAAATAATTGATTTGTGGTCACTTATGCCGAGTTCCTCTGTAATTTCTCAATTATTAACAAGGGTTTCTTTGTTTGCCAGAACCAAGTCAAGCAGGTTATTTCCCCTTGTAGGTTCTGTCACAAACTGCTTCAAAAAAACAATCCTGAACTACTTCTATGAAGTCGTTAGATTCTAAATTCCCAGTCACGAAATTCCAATCAATCTAACTAAAGTTAAAGTCTAAGAAAATTACTACATTATTGTGCCTTGTGGCCTTAACAATTTCCTCCCACAGTAGTCTCCCTTGGTCCCTAGTTAAGTTTGGGGGACGGTATATCACACCTAAAATCAATTTTCCATGCCCCACCGAAAATTCTAGCCACACAAACTCTGGATGCATTATTTCAGATTTTATACCCGTTTTTATGCAACAGTTCCAGCGTTCTCGGACATACAGTGCCACCCCACCCCCCTTCCCGATACTTCTATCTACTTTGAACAATTTAAAACCCTGTATGTGACATTGAGCAGGCATGTCCCAATTATTCAAATTAAACCATGTCTCAGTTATGGCCAATACATCAATATTACCTGCACTAGCAGCTAATCTCAACTCGTCCATCTTATTCCTAGCACTACGAATATTAGTGTAAAATATGTTTAAGTACCCTCCTTTCTCTTTACCCTTCCTAAACCCATACATCTAACTAATCCTAGTTTAAAGCCCTAACAACATCCTCAATTAAGCTAGCAAGAAATCACACACCTGCCCTGGATAAGTGAACCACATCCCCGGCATACATGTCATTTCGGCCATAGAAGTGGTCCCAGTTGTCAATGAATGGTACTACATTATCCTTACAGTGTTTCTCCAGCCAACAATTAATACCAGTTGCTCTGGACAACCATTAATTTCCAACACCCCTACTTGGCAAAATGCCACATATAACAAGGCACCCCCCTTCTTCCTAATTATGTCTATTGTTATCCTGTACCTTCTAACTAAATCCTCACTTCTATGCTTGCTTACATCATTGCCTCCAGCACTGAGGCAGATAATAGGATTGATATCATTACCATTCATGATGTCAAGCTGGCTAACAATATCCTCCATCCCAGCCCCAGGAAAGCAAACCCTCTGTCTCCTGCTCCTATCCTTCAAGCAGAAGGTCCTATCCATGTACCTAACATGTCTATCCCCAACAACAACAATGTTTTTACCTTCCTTGGTGTCGTTTGTGGTGACGTTCCCAGTAGTCGACTCACATTTGTTGGGTAGCACGGAGAATGCATTCGATGTTTCCACAACAGTTTCCACAGCAGTCTCTTTCTTCTTCATCGTTTCTACTTCTCCATTCGTCTTCTTGATCTTCAACTTCGTTCCATGCTGTCCGGTCACTGCCCAGGTTCCCTTCTTGACCTGAAGACTCACAACAGGAAGACTACTACGAATCCTTTTGTTTTCCTCCGTCAATCGCCGTATCTCTATCTTCGCTAAAGTTGCTCAATGGAGGGCATCTTGGTTCAGTCCACAGAGAGTACACTAGACACGTCTTCACTGAGCTAAGTACAGGTCACCTCTGAGCTAAGTACATATATATATATATATATATATATATATATATATATATATATATATATATATATATATATATATATATATATATATATATATATATATATATATATATATATATATATATATATATATATATATATATATATACACACACACACGCACAAACACATACGTATGTAATAAGTCATTAAGCCCAAATTTGCGTGCTTTGAATCCACAGTTCAACAGGTGGAAGAAGTATCATTATTTATTATTATTATTATTATTATTATTATTATTATTATTATTATTATTATTATTATTATTATTATGCGGTAATAATAATAATAATAATAATAATAATAATAATAATAATAATAATAATAATAATAATAATAATAATAATAATAATAAATAAATAAATAACAATAATAATAATAGTAATAATTCTAATACTAATAATATCTAATGCATGCACGAAGAGTTAAATAAAGAGGATAATAAATACGTCTTAGATGTAAGCGTCAACTTTCGCTAGAGAGTAAGCAACCACATTCTGACTCAAGTCTGTTTACACAAAGCTATTGTATGCTTGGCCCTCTCGAGTACCCAGATACTTGACTGTGATTGGCGTAGACACGAATGTCGTCAGCGTTGACCTGACCAATCAGAGACAAGAGACTGTTGTCAAATCGTGACGTCTGCGAAAGGTAAGGCTGTGACTGGATAATTAGGCAGTGACGATGGGATCCAAGTTATCGGAATGTCTCCTGGAAGTCAATGCCTACGGGATAATATAAGGCCTTGAGTTTTACGACTCACTTGCCGCGAGTTCCATCCCCACCCGTACCGTGGTTTGTCTGCAATCGTGTCATTACGATTTGTGAGTCACAAATGAGAATCACTGCAGCAGGCCTACTGGTCCATACTAGGTAGGTTCTTCTCAAACTCAAACCCAAAGTCCCACTTAAATCCAACCACTCTTACTCATGTATTTATCTGACCTAAATTTGAAGTTACCCAAGGTTTTAGCTTCACTAACTCCACTCACAGACTATATTTTTAAACCAATATTTTCCTACATCCTTTCTAAATCTAAACTTATCCAATTTGAATCCATTATTTCGGGCACTTGGAGGGACATCCTCATTACTATATTTATATCTCCTTTCTTGATACCGTCTTGAAGATTAAGATATGTGCAACACTTGGGTACTTTTATTGTTGATACGGTTCGCCTACACTGTAGGCTTAGTCAGTCAAATACAAAGGGAGCAGTAGTAATGAAATAAAGATGATGTAATCGATCTAGCTGCCTTGGGGAAAAAGTATTTGAGGTGGTCAGTCCCTCAGCCTGGAGAAGAGTTCAGTTCCATGGTCTGGAACAAGGTGGTCAGTCCTTCAGCCTGGAGAAGAGTTCAGTTCCATGGTCTGGAACAAGTTGGTCAGTCCCTCAGCCTGGAGAAGAGTTCAGTTACATGGTCTGGAACAAGTTGGTCAGTCCCTCAGCCTGGAGAAGAGTTCAGTTACATGGTCTGGAACAAGTTGGTCAGTCCCTCAGCCTGGAGAAGAGTTCAGTTCCATGGTCTGGAGCGATATCGTACCAATACATTGTGAGTGTTCCCACAATGTAACTACTAGTGGGTTGGATCTGTGAAAGACCTGCCTACTATGGGCCAACATGTCTACTACAGTGTTCCTCATTTCTTATATTCTTGGAGATTGATATAAAATACCGACACGATCGAAAAGTAAATACAAATGCAGTATATTGCGATACATTACTGACAACCTTTCGCCCACAAAGTGGGCTTTATCAAGTCACAAACAGATCTGTTTGCGGCTTGATCTGTGACTAGATCTGTTTGTGGCTTGATGAAGTCCACTGTGTAGGCGAAACGTTGTCAATAAAGGATCGCATTATATTGCATTTGTGTTTAGTTTTCCCTCTTATATTTTTATATAGTGTAGCAACACACTGAGGGTGTTCCAACAACATGACCGCCATACAACGTAGCAGCACGCTGTAGATGTACACAATTACGCCTAATCAAAAGAGAAAGCGTAGAAAGAGTGGCGCCAGGTTATGCGTAGAGCAGCGTAGGTCCCTCAAATATACATAGAGAGCCTCAAATTTTTACTACGCTACAAAAAGCAGCTACCCACGGCCAGCATACCTACATAATACATTTACTTATCAACACACACACACACACACACACACACACACACACACACACACACACACACACACACACACACACACACACGTACTCGACTTTCCCATCTACATCAATATGCACAACTTTAAATACAACAATTTTTTTTTTTTTGTCTACTTTATGTTCCAGTGAAAACTTCGCAAAACATGCATTTGTATTTTCAGAGGTTATAGATACATGAGGGAGGGAAGGAAGGGGGAGGGGGGCAGAGAAAGTGAAGAGGTGGGGGAGAGAGTCTTCTGATTTACTATCCTCGATTTGTAAACCTAGATAATACACGACAGTCCTTACTGTAGATAGAAGAAGATAGTTCTCAGCAGATAGTCTCGGTGAGGACTTCCAGGCAGGGCCTCCAAGAGATATTTTGCATGGTGGAACAAGACTGCCTTGGGGCCCCTGGGCCCCCAGTCTAAGTGAATTTTATATAATTATTTCTTCTAAATAAACTAACAAGAGTTGACAGCCGGGCCCCAGACCAATGTACCGGCTGGTCCCCCTCTCATGAACTCTGCTTCCAGGTCCTCTGCTATGTCTGCTCTCCTAATGTTTACATTCTTCTACTAGTGAGCTCCGTCTCTCCTGTCAAGATTATCTACACCTCACCTTTGACAGCATATAAGTTTCCATACTGTTGCTTCAGCTTTTAACCCTAATTTTTAAAGGGGTGGACTGGTAAGCCAGCGGAAGGCGTAGATCACATGACCTAAAGCTTCAATGGCGGGTCATCATATGACTAAGACCCGCGTCAGGAAACACTTGTCCTGTTTTCTGGCAAACCTTATCTAAGTTAACATGACTTACCTAAGTTAACCTTCAGCTTCACATTATTCCAGATTATGGAGCAGAACTCTTCTCTAGACAGAGGGACTGACCACCCCAGAACTACGTCTTCAAGGGTGGACGAAATAAAGATAACTTGCACATGCGTCTTAATTATCAACTTGTATTTCATCTTCGATTCGAACTCCGCTCATTCCATGTACCAAGACCTGGTCTAGGACCGGATCTCGGGGCCACTGATCCCCCAGAATCGACTTACACGCCGACTTAAGGCAACATTCTCAATAAATGATTCGCGTGTCTAGAGGGAAAATCTCCAAGTCAAACGACTCTCTGATTCCTTTTCAGAAATCATTCTCGTGTCAGTAGCGTCGTAAGTGTCAAAGTCTCTTATAATCATCCTTCAATATTTCCCAGAAACACCTGGCGTGACAGGGAGCCACCTGAAGGGACGTAAGGCACGAAATTACAATATATGAAGATACAGTTCATAGGCTCACCCATTCACTAGAGAAAAAAAAAGATCACCTCACCATTAGTATTAGCGGTCGGAGGATCAAGCCTGCACTACCATCATGCATTAAGATTTGTCATGACTCACAAAATCGTAATGACACATGTATGTATGTATGTATGTGTGTGTATATGTATGTAAGTGTGTGTATATGTATGTACGTATGTGTATATGTATGTATGTATGTACAGGACAATCACTGTGAAGAAACTAGTGAATCTCGAAGGGCTTTCGTGATTTCTCATATTATCAAGGAACTGTAAAAATAAAAGATCAGGAGAAGGTAAATAAGGATGAGATTACACCTCGCGGTCAACATACAACACCTGGCCCTTTATGATGACGCGGGTGAGGTGGTCAAGGACCTGCCAGACACAGCTTATATTCTAACCAAGTTCCAAGATTTTAACCTGTCGAATATATCTTAAATTCTTCCTAAATTTTATTAATTATAAGTGAATCTAATTTATTCATTATTTTTTCACAGTCGTTGTTCTGCATATGTATGTATATATTATTGTAGCCACGGAACAAGTGGTATTAATCAATAACAACACTGCACTAGCCAACGAGTCGAACCCATGCTGTTTTGGCCCGCCTCATGGTGAGAGAAAACGCATGACGCTTTAGACCACTAGACCACACAGTACATAGACCACACAGTACGTATGTGGACTGTGTGGTCTAGTGGTCTATAGCGTCATGCGTTTTCTCTCACCATGAGGCGGGCCAAAACAGCATGGGTTCGACTCCTTGGCTAGTGCAGTGTTGTTAATGTATGTATTTATGTATGTATATACGTACATACGTACGTATGCATGTATGTATATATGCATGTATAAATCAATAAATACACACACACACACACACACACACACACACACACACACACACACACACACACACGAGGTATGATAAAGCTCATGGAGCAGGGAGAGAGAGGACCTAGTAGCGACCAGTGAAGAGACGGGGCCAGGACTTATGTCTCGACCCCTGCAACCACAAATAGGTGAGTACACACACACACACACACACACACAAAGTCTTATCAGAAAGATAAATTTACATAAAAACAATAAGTCAAAAATCTAATAAAGTATTATAATATAAAGCGGCAACTACCACTGATCAATTATGATAACGTTACTTTCCCTGTAAGAATTGTTGATTTGTGTGCGTGTGATGGATTCGTGTCAACATTAGTGATTTACGCACACAAAAATTATTCATGTGTACATCATTAAGACCTACACGAGATCTTTTGATCAATGTGTTAACTTAATGTACACACACACACACACACACACACACACACACACACACACACACACACACACACACACACACAAAGAACAGAGGATCACTAAATCACATCAAATTTATTATCTTGACAAAGCGTAATCGTTTTCCATTCCTAGAATCATATCAGAAATACGACCCGACAAGGGGATTGGAAGTTATGGTAATGTGGGAGCACTTAAAATGCGTGGGTGCGGGAGCACAAGGTGTGTGGGAGTTGAGAGTGTGGGGTAAGTAACAGCCCAAACATTACTAGCAACATCAACAGGAGAATACGTAAATACTTCGCACATTAGTTTATAGTCCGAAACGTCGTCATAACGTTTCATTACTCAATGTGCTTGTTATTTGTGCCTTTTCATTCTTCAACAGCAGAATCGGCAGTAACAACAAAAGCAGCTTCAGCAGTAAAGCGGTAACAGCTGCAGCAGCAGAAACAGCACCAGCAGGAACATTATCAGCAGCAGCAGCGAAGTCAGAGTCAGCAGGAACAACGACAAATGTCAGCATCAACAGACGCAGCAGCAGCAGTGACAGCAGTATAAACAGTAACAACAGCAAAACCGAAAGCAGCAGCATAGCAGCAACGTCAAAGCTAACAGGAGTAACAGCGATAAGAAGAGAAGTACAGAGAGGAATTTCCCCCCGAGCCTCTAGTAAATCCCCAAGAGATGAACACCTAGAAGAGTCTCCCCAAAACAAGTTATTCGAGTTTAACCCACTTTCCTGTATATCCAAGACTCTACTGCTAAGCTCTCTCTCTTTGATTCATAACAGACAATCTAAACCTCGATCTGTAACAGAAGATGAATTCGTAACACCTTAGCGAAAGAGGGAATTCCTATTCGAGTTGTACATGTATAATAATAATAATAATAATAATAATAATAATAATAATAATAATAATAATAATAATAATAATAATAATAATAATAATCTTTATTTCTACAAGTACATGTACAAGGTATACAGGCCTATCTGACATCAATAACATACTACTGTATAGAAAACCGTTTGTTATGTTCTCAGAGAATTTCGGGCAAATTAGGTCAGTTTTGTCCCAGGATGCGACCCACACCAGTCGACTAACTCCCAGGTACCCATTTTACTGATGGGTGAAAGAAATCCGCTCAATGTTTCTACCCTCGCTGGGAATCGAACCCAGAACCTCGCCGTGTGAAGCGAGAGCTTTAGCCACCAGGTCACGGGGTTTACAATACCGACAAGATGAAAAATTAGACACATGTGCAACATCTGGGTGTCTTTATTGTAGACGTTTCGCCATCCAGCGGCTATCAATACAAGTTCAATGACATAAATGGAAGACTGTAGAACTATATACAAAAGATGAGGTAATCAGTCCCTCAACCTTGAAGTTGGTGATGATCACCGTAGTCTTGAAGAATGTGAAGCACAGATTTTTCAAGGCTGCGGGACTGATTACCTCATCTTTTGTATATAGTTCAACTGTCTTCCAATTATGTCCTTGAACTTGTATTGTAGACGTTTTGCCATTGGATGGCAAAACGTCTATATTGCAACCCAGGAGTCCAAATGGCCTGTTATCCTGGGTGTAAAGGGAGCAAAATAAACACAGCAGAAAAGTTTTGAATTATATTATCCTTCACCAATTTAGAACAGCAATATGTACACTATGTACACTATGTACAGTGATAAGTATTAGTGCACTCCACGGTAAGCAAGGCAGAATAGAAGCCACTAGAGAGCAGACAGTGCTTCAACCATACAGGGCCTTAAGCCATCCACCAACAACAAAATACCTTTTATCAGTGGACTTCTAGAGGAGTCTAATGCAATGTTTGCAGTCTTCACAGAGACTCACACAAAAGATCACTTTGACAGTGAAATATGGATAAGTGGTTACAACCTTTTTAGATGCGACAGAAAAAACAGGCAACAAGGGGGGGTTGGCCTGTATGTCAAAGAGTCCCTTATCTGCACGGAGTTGCTGAACACCACAAATGAGGTAGTTGAAGTTCTATCAATAAAGCTCGAGAACCAAAACCTAGTCATTGTGGTTGTATACAAGTCATCAGATGCAACCTAACAACAGTTCAAGGAACAGCTACTGAAAATTTATTACTGTTTGGAAAACCTTCCAGCTCCATCCCCAAACATCTTACTGCTTGGTGATTTCAACCTAAGGCATACAAAATGGAAGAATGTAGCAAATAATGTTATAGCTGAAACAATCCCCGGAGGTAGCGCAGATGAAAGGTCACACACACATGAGCTACTAAGTCTCTGCGAAAAACACACCTTAAGCCAGCAGATAGTGGAGCCAACAAGACTAGAAAACACACTTGACCTTATCTTCACAAATAATGAGGACCTGATAAGAGACATAAGAATATCAAAAACAACTAATTCCGATCACAACCTAATCGAAGTCCAGACGTACATGCATAGGGGTCCTGATCAGCAGAATGCATGTACCTGTGAAGGTGTCTTCACAAAATACAACTTCAACAACAAGAACATCAACTGGGACCAGGTAAACCATGTCCTAAACGAAACATGTTGGGAAGATGTCTTAAATGACATGGATCCAAACCAGTGCCTTGAAAGGATCAACTTCCTGGTAGCCGAAGCATGTTCTAGGCATATTCCCCTAAGAAAGAAGAAGAGCAGGAGTAAACTGGAGAGAAAAAGACGCTCCCTCTACAGAAGACGACGAAGAGTCACTGAGCTCCTCAGGAGTGCTAGAATATCTGATACACGAAAGGAGGCGCTGACCAGGGAAGTGGAAACTATCGAACTTAAGCTAAATGACTCTTACAGGAACCAGGAGAGGCAGGAGGAGCTTAAAACTATTAGTGAAATTGAAAGAAATTCAAAATATTTCTTTTCATATGCCAAAAACAAGGCAAATACCACATCTAGTATCGGGCCCTTACTCAGACAGGATGGGACTTACACAGATGACAACAAGGAAATGAGTGAAATATTGAAATCCCAGTACGACTCTGTTTAGTGAACCACTAATCGGTCTGAGGATCGACGACCCAAATGATTTCTTCATGAATGAGCCTCAAAACTCCATAAATGTATGCCAGATTTCCGACATTACCCTAACTCCGATAGATTTCGACAAAAGCCATTGACAACATGCCTATGCACTCAGCCCCGGGCCCAGACTCGTGGAACTCTGTTTTCATTAAGAACTGCAAGAAACTCCTCTCGTGCGCCCTAAGTACACTATGGAGGAGGAGCTTGGACATGAGTGAAATTCCACAGTCACTTAAAACAACGGATATAGCCCCACTCCATAAAGGTGGCAGCAAAGCATTAGCTAAGAACTATAGACCAATAGCTCTGACGTCCCACATCATAAAAATATTTGAAAGAGTGCTAAGAAGCAGGATTGCAAATCACCTGGATTCCCAAAATCTGCACAATCCAGGGCAACATGGGTTCAGGGCAGGTCGCTCCTGCCTCTCACAACTACTGGATCACTATGACATGGCCTTGGATGCACTGGAAGAAAATCAGAATGCAGATGTAATATACACAGACTTTGCAAAAGCATTTGACAAATGCGATCATGGCGTAATAGCCCATAAAATACGTGCTAAAGGAATAACTGGGAAAGTGGGGAGATGGATCTTCAACTTTCTAACAAATCGAACACAAAGAGTAGTGGTCAACAGAGTTAAATCGGAGGCTGCCATAGTGAAGAGCTCTGTTCCACAAGGCACAGTACTCGCCCCCATCTTATTCCTTATCCTCATATCAGACATAAACAGAGATATACACCACAGCACCGTATCATCCTTTGCGGATGATACTAGGATCTGCATGAGGCTGTCATCTGCAGAGGACGCGGTTAACCTCCAAGAAGATATAAACAAAGTTTTTCAGTGGGCAACGGTAAACAATATGATGTTCAATGAGGACAAATTCCAACTACTCCGTTATGGAAAACTGGAGGAGATAATAACTAGAACAGAGTATACTTCTGACTCCGGCCATACAATAGAGCGGAAAAATAATGTAAGGGACCTGGGAGTAGTAATGTCTGAGGATCTCACTTTCAAGGATCACAACAGTGCCACGATCGCACGTGCAAAGAAAATGATAGGATAGATAATGAGAACTTTCAAAACGAGAGATGCCAAGCCCATGATGATCCTTTTCAAATCACTTGTTCTCTCTAGGCTGGAATACTGCTGTACATTAACATCTCCATTCAAAGCAGGTGAAATCACAGATCTAGAGAGTGTACAGAGATCCTTTACTGCACATATAAGTTCTGTCAAGCACCTTAACTACTGGGAACACTTGGAAGCACTTGACTTGTACTCGTTGGAACGCAGGAGGGAGAGATATATCATAATCTACACTTGGAAAATCTTGGAAGGAATGGTCCCAAATCTGCACACAGAAATCACTCCCTACTAAAGTAAAAGACTGGGCAGGCGATGCAAAATGCCCCCAATAAAAAGTAGGGGCGCCATTGGTACACTAAGGGAAAACACCATAAGTGTCCGGGGACCAAGACTGTTCAACAGCCTCCCATCAAGCATTAGGGGAATTGCCAATAAACCCCTGGCTGCCTTCAAGAGAGAACTGGACAGATACCTAAAGTCAGTGCCGGATCAGCCGGGCTGTGGCTCGTACGTTGGACTGCGTGCGGCCAGCAGTAACAGCCTAGTTGATCAGGCCCTGATCCATCGGGAGGCCTGGTCATGGACCGGGCCGCGGGGGCGTTGATCCCCGGAATAACCTCCAGGTAACCTCCAGGTAACCAGCTCTAGAATGGGAATGACAAGGGCAGACAGGAGAGCAGTACCCACACAACCTCTGCGATTGCCAAAACCATCTTCTCATTGGCTGGAACCTGGTTACTAGTTGAACGACGGGGCCCCATCGTCAACTCTTAGTCACCTGGTTCGCTGGTTGGGGGAGATAGCCTGTAAATGAGGGTGTGTACATGTGCCGAATAAAGGTGACGTACTCTTTGCATGTCACAGTCTACAATAAAGATACCCAGATGTTGCACATGTGTCTAATTCTTCATCCCACTTAGAGTACACACAAGAGACACCAGGAGAATCCTCTTCGACTCACGAAATCTAACAACACGATTGTAAACAAACAACGGAACGGGTGGAATTCGAACCCATGGCAAATGAGTCCTAAAATGCACTTAAGTTATAACAGAGTTAACATTGATAATGTTTTAATGGGTATGGGTTTGACAAGGACTTGTCAAGTATAGGTCAGTAGGCCTGCTGCAGTGTTCCTCCTTATATGACTTTGAGGACTGTCCTAACCCATTCTGTGATTGGATATGTTCTTCCAGTTCGACCTCAATTCATGTCCACAAGGAATCTCTCCCGAGATCTATTGATTCGTCGTGGTTATCTGAAGAGCCATCTGTAGGTGAAACATGTCATACCCTTGTGGCTGTGAAGACCGCAGTTGGAGCCTCAGTTGAAGTTGCTTGTGATGCTGTGAACGACTCTTGTGGCTTTCCAGGAGGTTTTTAAGAGTCACTTGTAAAAACCGTTCGTGGTGTCTTGAAGTGCTCGCTCTTCAAGTGGTTTATTCTTCTTCTTCGTCTCCTTTTCATCTTCTTTTCCTCTTCTTTTTTCTTCCTCTTTTCTTCTTCACCCTTTTCTCTTCTTTTTCTTCTTTCTCATCTACTTATTATTATTATTGTTGTGATTCATGGTGTTATTATTATTTTTCTTATTGAAATTATTATTATTATTATCATCATCATCATTTATATCATTTCTCTTCTCTTCTCTTCTCTTCTCTTCTCTTCTCTTCTCTTCTCTTCTCTCCTCTCTCTCTCTCTCTCTCTCTCTCTCTCTCTCTCTCTCTCTCTCTCTCTCTCTCTCCTGCTATCTCCATTATTTATCACCATTTTGCTGTGTTTCATGCATCTTTACTGAACCACCGCGGAGCGAGTGCGTTTTTTTAAGTTTTGTGTAACGTCACTGTTTAATGGAAGGTATACGAGAGAGAGAGAGAGAGAGAGAGAGAGAGAGAGAGAGAGAGAGAGAGAGAGAGAGAGAGAAAAGGTAGATACACAAGCAGGTAGATACAAGCAGGTACAAACACAAGCAGGTAGATACACAAGCAGGTAGATACACAAGCAGGTAGATGCACAAACAGGTAGAAACACAAGCAGGTAGATACAAGCAGGTACAAACACAAGCAGGTAGATACACAAGCAGGTAGATACAAGCAGGTACAAACACAAGCAGGTAGATACACAAGCAGGTAGATACATAAGCAGGTAGATGCACAAACAGGTAGAAACACAAGCAGGTAGATACAAGCAGGTACAAACACAAGCAGGTAGATACACAAGCAGGTAGATACAAGCAGGTACAAACACAAGCAGGTAGATACACAAGCAAGTAGAAACACAAGCAGGTAGATACACAAGCAGGTAGATACAAAAGCAGGTAGATACACAAGCAAGTAGAAACACAAGCAGGTAGATACAAAAGCAGGTAGATACAAAAGCAGGTAGATATACAAGCAGGCAGAAACACAAGCAGCAAGATAAAGGTAGACATATAGACAGAGAATTCTAGCCTCTCCCTTAACGTCCCTTCAACCCCCCACCCCCTTTAACCCCTTCTACCCTTCCCGTCTATCTTGCATAACCTCAAAATTACCTTAAAATGTTTGGTAAATGGCCAGAGTGGACTTAAATGATCTAAATGGCAGCCCTGTTACATTTAATTACATTATTTGTAGCAGTAATTACATTTTTCGTACCCTTGCAGACCTTTGGCGCCGCTTTCTAAGAAACGTCGTTTTTACTTGGAATCAACACATTGTTTTTACTAACTCTTGTTTTACAGAAGATTCTTTCCTCCCAACTCCCCCATGAACCGCTCTGCACTCCCCATGAACCGCTCTGCACTCCCCATGAATCGCTCTGCACTCCCCATGAACCACTCTGCACTCCCCATGAATCGCTCTGCACTCCCCATTAACCACTCTGCACTCCCCATGAACCGCTCTGCACTCCCCATGAATCGCTCTGCACTCCCCATGAATCGCTCTGCACTCCCCATTAACCACTCTGCACTCCCCATGAACCGCTCTGCACTCCCCATGAACCGCTCTGCACTCCCCATGAACCACTCTGCACTCCCCATGAACCGCTCTGCACTCCCCATGAATCGCTCTGCACTCCCCATGAACCGCTCTGCACTCCCCATGAACCGCTCTGCACTCCCCATGAACCACTCTGCACTCCCCATGAACCACTCTGCACTCCCCATGAACCACTCTGCACTCCCCATGAACCACTCTGCACTCCCCATGAACCGCTCTGCACTCCCCATGAACCGCTCTGCACTCCCCATGAATCGCTCTGCACTCCCCATGAACCGCTCTGCACTCCCCATGAACCGCTCTGCACTCCCCATGAACCACTCTGCACTCCCCATGAACCACTCTGCACTCCCCATGAACCGCTCTGCACTCCCCATGAATCGCTCTGCACTCCCCATGAACCACTCTGCACTCCCCATTAACCACTCTGCACTCCCCATGAACCGCTCTGCACTCCCCATGAACCGCTCTGCACTCCCCATGAACCGCTCTGCACTCCCCATGAACCGCTCTGCACTCCCCATGAATCGCTCTGCACTCCCCATGAACCGCTCTGCACTCCCCATGAACCACTCTGCACTCCCCATGAACCGCTCTGCACTCCCCATGAACCGCTCTGCACTCCCCATGAATCGCTCTGCACTCCCCATGAACCGCTCTGCACTCCCCATGAACCGCTCTGCACTCCCCATGAATCGCTCTGCACTCCCCATTAACCACTCTGCACTCCCCATGAACCGCTCTGCACTCCCCATGAACCGCTCTGCACTCCCCATGAACCGCTCTGCACTCCCCATGAATCGCTCTGCACTCCCCATTAACCACTCTGCACTCCCCATTAACCACTCTGCACTCCCCATGAACCGCTCTGCACTCCCCATGAACCGCTCTGCACTCCCCATGAACCGCTCTGCACTCCCCATGAACCGCTCTGCACTCCCCATGAACCGCTCTGCACTCCCCATGAACCGCTCTGCACTCCCCATGAACCGCTCTCCACTCCCCATGAACCACTCTGCACTCCCCATTAACCACTCTGCACTCCCCATTAATCACTCTGCACTCCCCATTAACCACTCTGCACTCCCCATGAACCACTTTGCACTCCCCATTAACCGCTCTGCACTCCCCATGAACCACTCTGCACTCCCCATGAACCGCTCTCCACTCCCCATGAACCACTCTGCACTCCCCATGAACCACTCTGCACTCCCCATGAACCACTCTGCACTCCCCATGAACCACTTTGCACTCCCCATTAACCGCTCTGCACTCCCCATGAACCACTCTGCACTCCCCATGAACCGCTCTCCACTCCCCATGAACCACTCTGCACTCCCCATGAACCACTCTGCACTCCCCATTAACCACTCTGCACTCCCCATGAACCACTTTGCACTCCCCATTAACCGCTCTGCACTCCCCATGAACCACTCTGCACTCCCCATGAACCGCTCTCCACTCCCCATGAACCACTCTGCACTCCCCATGAACCACTCTGCACTCCCCATGAACCACTCTGCACTCCCCATGAACCACTCTGCACTCCCCATGAACCACTCTGCACTCCCCATGAACCACTCTGCACTCCC
>NC_091302.1:7352359-7369859 GCF_038502225.1 Cherax quadricarinatus | reverse complement strand
AGACCTTCCACTGGTTTACCGTTCACCACTTTAAAAAAAATATGGTTATATTTATAGCTATCAAATTATTGTTTGTAGAGGCTGATAAAGTCCAGGTTCTGGCCAGGCTTTTGGATGCCTGGGTAAGACTTCCACATCAGAGCTTATTTCTTGGGTGGCATTGAAAATTGGGTTGGTCAAATGTTTGTTAGTGGGATGAATTGTAAAGGACCTGCCTAGTATGGGCCAACAGGCCTGCTGCAGTGTTCCTCCTTTCTTATGTTCTTAAGACTTCACCTTAGGTCGAGGGGCCTGTGTCTCAGTATCATATAAAAAGTGTATATTGATACATTAGTGATGATGGACTACCTTTCAGTATTCTTCCAGGTGCCGTTATTGCAAAAAGTGAAGGGAAAGTAGTCATTTTTTTGCTTTCACTCAGCATTATGCGTGTTACCTGTTTCCTAGTATTTTCTGCAATGTGGCGAGGGCATAATGTTGTAAAGGGAATCGCCCGGTTGCCTGACGATGTGGACGTTCATTGCCTCTTGACGTGGAACGGAGAACGGGTGGTCAAAGTTGGTAAAGGTGAGCAGGGGCAGACCAAGATGCTAGTATCTCAACACAGCAAGAGAAAGAAATAATCTCAAGTATAACCTGAGGTCGCCAGAGTTCACAGACATCTACCAAAAAACGCCACTACTGATGGGAGTCTTCAGTGTGGGGCAGGAAGCAAGATCTACGTTGGAGAGACAGGGAGTGATCTTCAGATTCGCCATCAGGAACACAGTTATAGGTACAGGATATATGATGCCAACAACTTTCAACACATACACCAGAGGCTACACTCCCACTTCATGAACTGGGAAGCAGTGCAACAACTGTATCAGGAGAACAACAGACCCAAACACCAAAGCCTCGAAGATGCTCCAACGTCATGACCTGGGATGTAGCACAACTCCTTCAAGACGACAAAACCAAATGCAAGAACCTCGAAGCTGCTATCATTCATACCAAGACCATTAACCAGAACAATGGAGAATATATACTGGATGGACCCATCGCTCACACATCCATAATTCTCATAAAAAAAATCCTTCCCTGGCCCCTTATATTACCCCCCTTACTTCACCTCTTACCTCACCCCTGGATCTTTCCCTTTACCCCACCAGTGACCTCTCTCTTTAACCTGACCTCAGGGTGCTCCTTTACCTTACAGGGCGGTGGTCAGGTAAGGTAATGACCATCCCAAAACTCCTTTTTCAAGGCTGATGAACTGATCTCAAGAACTGCCCTGGAGGTCCCACTGTAGCGGCATACAACTGTTTTTGTGGCCTTAAACCACAATTTACCAGTAAATAGGTACCTGAGTGTTAGTCTCCTTACAACTGTTGCCCCTGTCCACCTGGAAGTAGGTAGCTGGGTGTTAGTCACCTTACACCTGTTGACCTAGAAGTAGGTAAATGGGTGTTAGTCACCTTACACCTGTTGTCCCTGTTCACCTGGAAGTAGGTAAATTGGTGTTAGTCACCTTACACCTGTTGCCCCTGTTCACCTAGCAGTAAGTAGGTACCTTGGTGTCATTCTCTTTGTACGTGTTGACAGGGTTCACCTAGCAATAAGTAGGTACCCTGGTGTCAGTCAACTGTTGCGAGTGGCATCCTAGGAAAGAGGGTCAAAACGACCCCTCAATGGTAATAAGCCACACTGAGTAGCTTTCTTGGGTTATCTTGAGTCATTAACCTTCAGAGTGGATAATTAAAATAAAATATCTCTTTTCTTCTTTTTCTACTTCTTATCCTTCATTTTAGCTGTTAACCTTACCAAGATGTGATATCCCTCCTGGACAGACATCAACACACCATGGGATAGTCTCTCTTCCTCTCTCTATCTCTCTCTCTCTCTCTCTCTCTCTCTCTCTCTCTCTCTCTCTCTCTCTCTCTCTCTCTCTCTCTCTCTCTCTCTCTCTCTCTCTCTCTCTCTCTCGTTTAGTGCAAAAAAAAAAAATTATAAATTTGACGCAAAACTGAGAAAAAGTGAGTTAGAGGCGCACATGTTAACCTGGAAAAAGGGATAATTTTTTGTTTGATGAAATACGTTTTGTGATTTGTTAAGAGAGATTTACGTGTTTGTTGTGTTTTTTGTTTATTTTATTGTTGTTGTTGATGTTGTTGTTGTTATTATTATTATTATTATTATTATTATTATTATTATTATTATTATTATTATTATTATTATTATCATTTTTATTATTGCTATTATTATTATTATCGTTATTATTATTATTGCTGTTGTTGTTGTTGCTATTACTGATAGTGTTATTATTATTATTATTGGCAAGGTGGTGACAAGACAGAAAGATGAGATCAGACTGATAGGTTGGTGGCAATATGTTGGTTGATTGGTGGAAGAACTGTAGTAGATCGGTGGCAGGATGGTAGTAGATCGGTGGCAGGATGGTAGTAGATCGGTGGCAGGATGGTAATAGATCGGTGGCAGGATGGTAGTAGATCGGTGGCAGGATGGTAGTAGATCGGTGGCAGGATGGTAGTAGATCGGTGGCAGGATGGTAGTAGATCGGTGGCAGGATGGTAATAGATCGGTGGCAGGATGGTAGTAGATTGGTGGCAGGATGGTAGGATTAGTGGTAGGATGAGAGTACACTGCAAACAGGATGGCATTAGAGTGGTAACAGAGAATACATTGGCCGGAGAATGATAGTACATTGGTGGCAGGATGACAGACCGGTGGTGTCAGGACTGGTGTCAACAGCAGCAGCGGCAGAAAGCCCTCGTTAGCTCCTCGCTGATAGCTGTCTTCTTCTCTAAAGAAACAAGCTGGCAATTAACAAGCCATGTTTAGTACCCCTTTGAAAGTCAATATCAACACTTGTCTCGCCTTGTGTATGTCTGATCCTCCGTTCATACCTCTCTTCCCTCCCTTCTCCTCTCTCTTCGTATCCCCGTCCTTTTTATTTCCCCTACTTTATAACAAATACATCGTTAATCCCTACAAAACAAGAGCTAAAATAAATTTAAATTCCTCTGCAGATACATAAAAATTCTCTTTGAAATATAAGCTCTGAAAATTCTGAAAAATATTTCATCCCCAGAGATATATTTAAGCCTTTTAAATACATTATGCAACAACTCTTTAAGTTCAAAGATGTACCTCTTGGCAAGACCATATATACCGAGTGATGTATGATTCACAGAGTATATACATACACAAAGTTCACTCTAATCACTATGTTAGGTGTTGAAGTATTCATGACTGGAGATGTACAGATGACATGAAGCCTTAATTAATCTAGTGCAGTCAATAGACTTTAGAGCCAATCAACCAGCTAACCTGTTCAACTACTGTTCAATACTATGGTGGTGGCTAGTGATTCAAGACTATGGTGCTGGATACTGTGATTCAAGATCCATAGCGTGTGTGTGTGTGTAGATGTATATGCAACATATATATATATATATATATATATATATATATATATATATATATATATATATATATATACATATATATATATATATAGGGTCCACCTCTGGTGTAAATTGTGGGACCCATAGCCTCGGAGAAGTGGATAAAAAGGCTTCAAGGAAGAATATTTGGATTTCTTCCTGAAGCCATTTGAATATTCCACTTCCCCTACCACCCCATCTTTTAAACTATTTTTTTTTTACCAATAGGAATATTTTATTACATAATATGGCACAGAAGATTTAAGAGATACATTGTTGATATAAAGGTGGCATATACGGTACATGTTGTTACGTGTGTATCACCGATTATAAGGCGAAAATCTCATCCAGCTCCTCAGAGCTGGGGCGTGTGCCCAAAATGCAGCATGCATTACCCCTTTGAACAGCCGCACTGAGCCGCTGGAACAGAAAACTAGCTGCCCTGGGATCCCTAGTTACCCTGATGAGTCTTTTTCCCAGCTCCTTAAGGAATATATATATATATATATATATATATATATATATATATATATATATATATATATATATATATATATATATATATATATATATATATATATATATATATATATATATATATATATATATGAGAAGGAGAGGAAGCAAGGGTGAGTGTAGACATACTCTCCAGCAGCACAAATCTACCAAGTTTGCGACAGAACCATCAGAAACAATTATCCTGTGACTCAATTATTAGCTTAGAGATGAGCTCAGCTAGGATAGACACACCTCTCACAGCTCAAGGGGTAACTCACTTAGTGCTTAAGACCCTTTCAAAGCCAGCACCACTTCTCTGAACACCATCACCCCCCACTCTCCCCTCATCTCTCCCAGGCATCACCCCTTTCAAGAACCCTTCCGTGAAGTATTGGGAAGGGAGGTAACATTCTCTGCTACCTCCCAGTATTGACTAAGCTCGCGTTCCTCTCTCTCACACACGAGAGGAGATATGTGCACGACATGCAAGATTAGTAAGATAATTTCAGATTTTGTTCCCAATTTTAACCCCGGAGGGTTAGCCACACAGGATAACTCAAGAAAGTCAGTGCGTTATCGAGGGACTGTCTGTCCTATTTCCACAGGGGTCCTTCAATTTTGTCCCCAGGATGCCATCCACACCAATGCACTAACACCCAGGTACCTACTTGCTAGGTGAACAGTGACAGCACGTGTAAGGAAACACGCCCAGTGTTTCCACCCTTGCCGGGGACTGAACCACTGACAGTGTGTGAGGCGAGAGTGTCGCCTACCAGGCCATCTTCCACATCTCTGTCACTACATCTGTTTGGAGTAATATACTGAGCAAGCTAGTTAACGGGTCACTATGTACCATCTTGCACTCTGTAAGTACCACTGAGAAGAGTTCGTCTGAACCCAGGGACGTATTTTACTTTAATCTATCAGGCAGTTCGTTAACAATGTCCTTAATGACTCTCTTGTTAATTAATTTGTTGTCTTCAGGTCCTCTTTAATTATTAATTGCTGAGATAACATTTGTGTCTTCTTGTGTGAAGATAAACAAGAAACAAGTGATATAAAAGAGAACTTTTTCTGCTTGCTCTCGAAACATCTAAGGTGGCAAATTGCTTTAATTCCCACTACACATCTGTTGCATCAACACTAGTAAGTAAACTACCAGCTGCATCAAATACCTTTAACACAGACTGATAAGTTTCAAACATGCTATACCAATAAAGGGGTAACCCCAAACAGTTGTCAACTAGTAAGTGTATCTCATGACTTTATTCAAAAAGAACTAAGCAGGTTAAACCCAACTAAGAGCACTGGCCCTGATAACATCCCGTCTAAGTTCCTAAAAGATGGTGCTTTTGAACTGTCAATCCCTATTGCTTACATAATAAATCTGTCCATCACCACTAATATCGTACCGGAGGGGTTCAAGGAGGCCAGAGTTACTCCTATCTTCAAGAAAAATAGTAGGTCTGATGTAAGCAACTATAGGCCTGTTAGTATACTCAGTATAATATCTAAAATTCTAGAGAGGGCGGTTTTCTCTCAAGTAGTTAAGTACCTTAATGACAACAACATTCTCCATAGCTATCAATTGGGCTTTAGAAGAACCTACTCAACCGACACCTCCCTTATTAATCTGATGGATTACCTGAGAACTGAAATGTCAAAGGGGAACCTCATAGGTATGGTAACCTTAGACCTGCAAAAGGCCTTCGATACTGTCAACCACAATATATTATGTAAGAAACTTCAAGCTATCGGTATAGGTTCTGTAGACTGGTTTAAGTCCTACCTTACCAACAGGAGACAAATAGTCAAAATCAACAAAACGGAATCAGAACCCCTGCCGATAACATGTGGAGTTCCCCAAGGTAGTATTCTGGGTCCCTTATTATTCTTATGTTATGTCAATGACATGCCTATCAGTGTCAAGTGCAAACTCCTACTGTATGCAGATGACAGTGCTCTGTTAGTGTCAGGTAAAGACCCACAAGATATTGCTAATGTTTTAACACTGGAACTGGAGTCCTGCAGCAAATGGTTAGTAGACAACAAACTATCATTACACCTAGGGAAAACTGAAGACATTCTCTTTGGCACGAAACATAAACTGAGAAGGGTAAATAATTTTAATGTTCAATGTAATGGGGAGCCCATCACTTTGGTTTCATCAGTAAAATATCTGGGCATCCCCTTTGACCCATGCATGTCAGGAGAATTGACAGGGAACAATGTAATAAAGAAAGCGAATGCCAGACTGAAGTTCCTGGATAGACAAGCACAGTGTCTACCTACTGAGGCTCGCAGGACCCTATGTCTAGCCCTTATACAATGCCATATGGATTACGCTTGCTCTTCATGGTACTCTGCCTTGACAAAAAAACTGAAAGATAGACTGCAAATCACCCAGAACAAAATCGTAAGATTCATCCTGGGGCTGGGACCAAGAGAACATGTAGGCCAGGATGAATTACAGCAGTTGGATATGCTGAATGTTGAAGACAGAGTAAAACAACTGAAGCTAAATCATGTTTATAAAATTGCTCACAGTGTCCAGAATGTCTTGCTGTCAATTTTGTCAAGGTTGGGAACCAAAGCAATCATAGTACGAGGGGGAGGGAGCACAACTTTGTAGTACCCACAGTCAGTGGCCAGGCTTCAAACACCTTTTATTGTACAGCAATAAAGGAATGGAACAGACTACCCGTACATGTCAAAGCCAGTCACATAGCATGAACCAGTTCAAGAAGCCAAAAGGTGTCTGATGAATGTAGCTACAGAAAGGGAGGGGAATGATTTTCTATTTTTTTTAGCTAACATACGTGTAAATTTTACCTTATTCCTAGTAATGACCCTCGTATTGTAGATAGTCTTAATGACCCTCGTGTAGTAGATAGTCTTTTTAGTATGATAATAAGATGTTATCTTCATTGTAGAATAATAAGAAAATATTATAACCTTTATATTATAATAATAAGGTAAAAGGACCCCAATGGAAATAAGTCACTGTGTCTGACTTTTTTGGGTTATCCCAGGTTCTCTACACATATGCTGCTATGTATGATAATTCTATGTAACTGTATTTGTGTATACCTGAATAAACTTACTTACTTACTTACTCTCTCTCTCTCTCTCTCTCTCTCTCTCTCTCTCTCTCTCTCTCTCTCTCTCTCCCATACTAAACAATATAGAGGTGTAGGGAGTAAAGTCCTGGCCACAGTATAAGGGGAGAGGGGAACCTGATTCTTTCACTGTTTTCCCTCAACACAACAGCCTGTTGAGGGGAAACGATTAACAGAGGCACATATGATGCTGTTTTTGCTGCTACCCTCCTGCTACTGCTCTTGTTGCTGCTGCTGTTGCTGCTACTGCTGTTCCTGTGGTTGCTCCTGCTACTGCTCCTGTTGCTGCTGTTGTTGCTGCTGTTGTTGCTGCTGTTGTTGCTGCTGCTCTTCCTACTGTTGTTGCTGCTGCTCTTCCTACTGTTGTTGCTGCCGTTCCTGTTGTTGCTCCTGTTTCTGCTACTTCTATTACTGCTGCTGCTGCTCCTGTTGTTGCTCCACCGCTATCATCACTGAACACAATCGTAATTAATTTAGGTGTGCTTGTGCAAGCTTCGGAGGCTCCTTACTTTATTTGGATTCTTAGTACACAGGCAGTGTGTTTAAGTGCCCAGGCCCAGGAGGGCCATGCCCGCGAGGGAGAGATGAGTGGACGTTGTTGACTCTAGGATGCCTGGTCGTCAAGAGGAATCTGCCAAAACCCTTGGAGTAGGTCAAGAGTTGAAAAAAAAACTTGTTATCGCCAATGTTCTGTAACAGGTCATTTAGAACTGGTAATGGAAAACGATCTAGACTCGTATATGCATTTAGTTTCCTGTAATCAATTACAGGACACCATGTTCCATCTTTCTTAGGAACAAGGATGAGAGAGGCATTCCACGGAGAAGTGGACTTCTCAATAACTCCATCGTGGAGCATCTTATTATTGAGCTCTTCAGCGTAGACTCTCTGCATGAGGTAATCGGTAGGCAGGCACATTAATAGGTTTGGTGCCTTTATCAAGAGGGATACGGTGAGAAATATGTGGGGTCAAACCCATGGACTCACCGTCTACTGCTACCGCAGATGGGGCACTATTAAGGACCTTGAGAAGTTTTGGATCTTCTTCGGGGTAGTCTGTCGTTGCAAGGTCATCCTCCAGCACTGACCGGGTGATGGAAGATTCAGTAGTAGACTCGCCTGGGAGGATTGCACCTACAAACTGGTCTGCTGGTGCTTCGCCTTCCACTCTCACTGGGAGAGGGAATCTGACGAGGTCGACCAGTTAGGTGTTCTTCCTCAGGGTGAAATTCCTACTGTGAACATTAACGACAAGAACTTGCAGCTTACCACGTCGTACAGTGTGCAAGAATGGCTCAAGAGAGAGACCCTTGACTCTGCACGTATCGGTGTCGACTAACACGTGGTCCCCTTCGAAAGATCTGTTCACATACACCGTAACTGGAGTGAGAGCTAGTTGACAAAGTGACGTCATACTTTGTACAGGCTGAAACTTTGCTCAATGAAGCCATGACATGAGTCAGACAGTCGCCTGCCGTCAGGGCTACTGCGGTTTGACCACTCCCATCCTCTTCATCAGAGTGGGAGTTAGAGCAGAGGTTAGACCGGGCGTCCCCAGACTGGGTTCCACTCATAACTGTACTCTGTCAGGAGGTGAAGTGACATGGGCTCTCGTACGAGGTTGGCCAGGACAAGAGCCCAACCCCTGGGAGCATGGCTGCTACGGAAACCCTCTGTCTCTAAAGTTTCCAGACACTTGACATACTCAGAGATAGAGTAGCACGTGGTGGATCCTATGCTCATGCCCCAGATGGGCACATCCACCCCATCGAAATTCGCTTTCCACTTAGCTGGGTCTAAGCGAATTTTGAGATCTGCAATGGCCTCGAGACCAACGAGCAAATCACCAGGGAAAGCAATATTATCGACCATTAGGAATTTTGCTGACAACTTCCGACCCTGAACCTCAAACTCTAATGTCGTTTTTCTACGCCTCCGTCAACATGACTGTATGTAGACCAATGTCACGGAAGGTGGAACGAGCAATATTCACAACGGAACCTGTATTAAGGAAGAGTTTAACAGGTTTCTCGTGTACAGTGGACTCGACTAGGGGTCCATTGGGGTTGTTATACCGAACGTGGAGGCACGTCAAGCCATCCACGTCATCAGAGCTGTAGCTGCGAGTGGCACAATGCTTGGTGGCAAGGCTCGACTTCTTGGAAGGTTCAGTACTAGCCCTGTTATAATCATCGAGGCTTATTTTCCGCTCCGTTGGCAAGTGTGTCGATGCTCAGAGCAGCGAACGCATTGCGGACGGGGATAGAATACAGCGACTCCGGTAAGGTGACTACTTCTTTTGCTGATTCTGCGGGCGCGGTTCTTCCCCTAAGCTATGAGAAGGACTCTGACTAGCACGTCCTTTATAATTTGAGTACTTACCATGCCGCGCTGGTGACCAGCGGGTGCCACCAGCAGCCTCTCCTCGCCTATTTCCAGCCCTTTCTAACACCACTCGGCGCCAACTTAACTACAGTCAACAGGTCCACTCCTCTCTCCCTCACTGGGATGGCCCTCCTGGGCCAAGGCACTTAAACACACTGCCTGTGTACTAAAAACTCAGATAAAGTAAGGAGCCTCCAAAACCTTATCATTCAACCTCCGCCTGGATACACGATTACAAATGATGGCATGCGGCGGTCGCAGCAAGTTGTGTTTGCCCACAAAGAGGAAGACGAAAATGTTTCCACTTCATCGCCCCATACAAGAAGCATCAGTCTCTCTACACTTTATCCTGAAGTCGTATCTATAAGTCTCAACATCCAGACACAGGTACAAGCAGGATCTAGGCCAAAATTTGCCGAATTTCTTCGAGAAATCTAAGTGGCGTCCCCTGCGACTCCACAGCATCCCACGCTGTTTACAAGTCATGTTTCAGCATCACCTGTATGTTTATGCTGCTGTTTTCAGCTCAGCACGGTTATTTCAGCAAGTCAGAGGTAATTTTGCAGTGTGGCAGAATCTGCACTGCCTTCCACATGTGCATGTGTGAGGGTAGGCGTGAGGTGTGACTTACCCACACTCACTGTACACCACCACACTACACCACTCACTGCTACCCACTCCCTCTCTGCTGTTTTTATGAATTCATTGTGAATTCTTTGCCAGAGCTGTGAATTTAAGTGTCCGAGGTCACTCGAAGCCATGTGGATCACGAAGCCACATGTGAACAAGCCATGTGGAGCGAGCCACGTGGGTTAACAAGCCAGATGTCGAAAGCCACATGCTGGTGTCTGCCGCCTGGCATCACCGATGACGTCACCATGCTACCGCATCGCTTCCCTGACGTCACGACGTCTGCCCGACGTCACCCACGAAGTCTGCCCGACGTCACCCTGGATGTCTGCCCGACGTCGCCTACAACATCTGCCCGATGTCATCCAGGACATCTGTCCGACGTCCACAACCACCACCATCACTACCATCACCACTACCACCATCACCACCATCATCACCACCACTAACACCACAACCACCATCACCACCACCACTACCATCACTACCACCACCACCACTACCACCATCACTACGACCACAACCACCACTACAAGCACAACCACCACCATCGCCACTACCGCTACCACTACCACCACCACTACCACCACAACCATCACCACCACTATCATCACCCCTACCACCACAACCACCACTACCATCACCACCACCACTACCATCACCACCACCACCACAACCACCACCACCACCACTAGCATCACCACCACCACCACTAACACAACCACCACCATCGCTACCATCACCACCACCACTACCACCACCACCACCACCACCACCACCACCACAACCACCACCATCACTACCATCTCTACTACCACCACTACTACCATCACCGCTACCACCACCATCACCACTACCACCACCATCTCCATCATCACTACCACCACCATCACTACCATCACCACCACCACCACAACCATCACCATCACTACCATCACCACCACCACCATCACCACTACCACCACCACTACCATCACCACTATCACCACTACCACCACCACCACCACCACCACCACCATAACCACCAACATCACTACCATCACCACCATCACTACCATCATCATCACCATTACCACCACAACGACCACCATCACTACCATCATCATCACCACTACCGCCACCACTACCATCACCACTACCACTACCACCACCACCACCACCACCACCACCACCACCACCACCACCACCACCATAACCACCAACATCACTACCATCACCACCATCACTACCATCATCATCACCACTACCACCACAACGACCACCATCACTACCATCATCATCGCCACTACCACCATGACCACCATCACTACCATCACCACCACCACCACAACCATCACCATCACTACCATCACCACCACCACCATCACCACTACCACCACCACTACCATCACCACTACCACCACCACCACCACCACCACCACCACCACCATAACCACCAACATCACTACCACCACCACCATCACTACCATCATCATCACCACTACCACCACCACCACCACCACCATAACCACCAACATCACTACCATCACCACCATCACTACCATCACCACCATCACTACCATCATCATCGCCACTACCACCACAACGACCACCATCACTACCATCATCATCGCCACTACCACCATAACCACCATCACTACCATCATCATCGCCACTACCACCATAACCACCATCACTACCATCATCATCGCCACTACCACCATAACCACCATCACTACCATCATCATCGCCACTACCACCATAACCACCACTACTACCATCACCGCTACCACCACCATCACCACTACCACCACAACCACCACCATCTCCATCATCACTACCACCAACATCACTACCATCACCACCATCACTACCATCATCATCACCACTACCACCACAACGACCACCATCACTACCATCATCATCGCCACTACCACCATAACCACCATCACTACCATCACCACCACTACCACTAACAGCTTTCAGGTAAATATTTACAGGTATGTAAACAGACATAAACGGTCCTTTTACCGAAAGGTATAAAACAGACAGTTGTTTACACCCTGTTGAAGAGCTCTTGATCTTGGGAAGTTGAGCTATTTTTTCCTTCCTCGGATCAAACCTAATTACGTATGTCCTTCTTTATATGAGCCGTATAGGTTTAGCTCTTCCCATCAACATAATAGAAATAACATAAGCATTTATGGGAGTCATTTTCCATCAACATTCCATCACTTTCTACCACATTCCATCACATTCTATCACTTTCCACCACATTCCAGCATATACCATAACTTTCCATTATATTCCGTCACTTTCAATCACTTTCCATCACATTCCATCACTTTCCATCACATACCCTCACTTTCCATCACATACCCCTCACTTTCCATCACATACCCTCACTTTCCATCACATACCCTCACTTTCCATCACATACCCTCACTTTCCATCACATACCTTCACTTTCCATCACATACCTTCACTTTCCATCACATACCATCACTTTCCATCACATACCATCACTTTCCATCATATACCCTCACTTTCCATCACATGCCATCATATACCCTCACTTTCCATCACATACCCTCGCTTTCCATCATATACCCTCATTTCCCATCACATACCTTCACTTTTCATCACATACCATCACTTTCCATCACATACCATCACTTTCCATCACATAACATCACTTTCCATCATATACCCTCACTTTCCATCACATACCCTCACTTTCCATCACATACCATCACTTTCCATCACATAACATCACTTTCCATCATATACCCTCACTTTCCATCACATACCCTCACTTTCCATCGCATACCCTCACTTTCCATCACATACCCTCACTTTCCATCATATACCTTCACTTTCCATCACATACCCTACTTTCCATCACATACCCTCATTTTCCATCACATACCCTCACTTTCCATCACATACACTCACTTTCCATCACATACCTTCACTTTCCATCACATATCACTTTCCATCACATACCATCACTTTCCGTCACACACCCTCACTTTCCATCACATACCATCACTTTCCATCACATACATCCCTTTCCATCACATACCCTCACTTTCCATCACATACCATCACTTTCCATCATATACCCTTACTTTCCATCACATACCATCACTTTCCATCACATACTCTCACTTTCCATCACATACCCTCACTTTCCATCACATACCATCACTTTCCAACCCATTCCATTACTTTCAATCACATACCATCACTTTCCATCACATACCATCACTTTCCATCACATACCATCACTTTCCATCATATACCCTCACTTTCCATCACATACCATCACTTTCCATCACATACTCTCACTTTCCATCACATACCCTCACTTTCCATCACATACCATCACTTTCCAACCCATTCCATCACTTTCAATCACATACCATCACTTTCCATCACATACCATCACTTTCCACCATATACCCTCACTGTCCATCACATACCCTCACTTTCCATCACATACATCATCACTTTCCATCACATACCATCACTTTCCACCATATACCCTCACTGCCCATCAGATACCATCACTTTCCATCACATACCATCAGATACCCTCATTTTCCATCACATACCCTCACTTTCCATCACATATCATCACTTTCTATCACACACCTCACTTTCCATCACATACCCTCATTTTCCATCACATACCCTCACTTTCCATCACATACCGTCAGATACCCTCACTTTGCACCACATAGCCTCACTGTCCATCACATACCATCACTTTCCATCACATACCTTCACTTTCCATCACATACCTCACTTTCCATCGCATACCCTCACTTTCCATCACATACCCTCTCTTTCCAACACATATCGTCACTTCCCATCACATACCCTCACTTTCCAACATACCCTCACTTTCCATCACATACCCTCACTTTCCATCACATACCCTCACTTTCCATCACATATCGTCACTTTCCATCACATACCATCATCATTTTCCATCCCATACATCATCACTTTCACTCACATACCATGAATCACGTCTCATATTATCGAAATTCTGGTATTTCAAACCACCTACACAATAGCATTTCTTAAAAAAAAAAACATCAAATGAAAGATTTCAGTGAATAAGGAAAAAACCTGAAGGAATTTGATTCAGTTTCAGGAAGCGCTAAACTCGAGTGGGTTATCAAGCACAAGGGGCAACCGAGGCTTTATCTGCAATCCGCTGTTCAACCTGAGGTTTTCCTTGACCAGTCTTTCTGATACACACAAAAACCAGTGGAGAAAAAAAAAATCAACGAGGGGCTTGAAGGATGATTTTTGTGTCCAATAAATATAAACATTTTGCAGAAAAAAAGAAAAAATGTATTTCAGTTTCTTTCCTGAGGCGAATAGCGAATAAATTCGTTTTGTGAAGTGGCGAAATTGTATCCAGGCGGCCCGCTTAGCGACCAGGAGGCCCGCTTAGCGACCAGGAGGCCCGCTTAGCGACCAGGAGGCCCGCTTAGCGACCAGGAGGCCCGCTTAGCGACCAGGAGGCCCGCTTAGCGACCAGGAGGCCCGCTTAGCGACCAGGAGGCCCGCTTAGCGACCAAGACAGGTTATCTGACGCTGGTCTCAGTCTGGTAGCGCACTCAGCTAACACACTGAGGTCCGGGGGTCGATCCCCTTTCGACCGCCGTTCACCTAGCGGTAAAACAGGTACCTGGGTGTACGTCGACACTTACTGTTATTATTTTTAATGGTGGAATTTTAAAAACATGTACTCATTAAAGATGAGTTCACTGATGAGTAGAGACAGAGTGATGAATAATGAAGGTACGTGAGTACTTACTGATGGAAGAAGAAACATAGGCAGGGAGTTAGATAAGGTATATATATATATATATATATATATATATATATATATATATATATATATATATATATATATATATATATATATATATATATATATATATATATTATTATTATTATTATTAACACACTGGCCGATTCCCACCAAGGCAGGGTGGCCCGAAAATGAAAAACTTTCACCATCATTCACTCCATCACTGTCTTGCCAGAAGGGTGCTTTACACTACAGTTTTTAAACTGCAACATTAACACCCCTCCTTCAGAGTGCAGGCACTGTACTTCCCATCTCCAGGACTCAAGTCCGGCCTGCCGGTTTCCCTGAACCCCTTCATAAATGTTACTTTGCTCACACTCCAACAGCACGTCAAGTATTAAAAACCATTTGTCTCCATTCACTCCTATCAAACACGCTCACGCATGCCTGCTGGAAGTCCAAGCCCCTCGCACACAAAACCTCCTTTACCCCCTCCCTCCAACCTTTCCTAGGCCGACCCCTACTCCGCCTTCCTTCCACTACAGACTGATACACTCTTGAAGTCATTCTGTTTCGCTCCATTCTCTCTACATGTCCGAACCACCTCAACAACCCTTCCACAGCCCTCTGGGCAACAGTTTTGGTAATCCCGCCCCTCCTCCTAACTTCCAAACTACGAATTCTCTGCATTATATTCACACCACACATTGCCCTCAGACATGACATCTCCACTGCCTCCAGCCTTCTCCTCGCTGCAACATTCATCACCCATGCTTCACACCCATATAAGAGCGTTGGTAAAACTATACTCTCATACATTCCCCTCTTTGCCTCCAAGGACAAAGTGCACCATTCACCCTTTTCCCCTCATCAATTCTATGATTCACCTCATCTTTCATAGACCCATCCGCTGACACGTCCACTCCCAAATATTTGAATACATTCACCTCCTCCATACTCTCTCCCTCCAATCTGATATCCAATCTTTCATCACCTAATCTTTTTGTTATCCTCATAACCTTACTCTTTCCTGTATTCACTTTTAATTTTCTTCTTTTGCATACCCTACCAAATTCATCCACCAATCTCTGCAACATCTCTTCAGAATCTCCCAAGAGCACAGTGTCATCAGCAAAGAGCAACTGTGACAACTCCCACTTTATGTGTGATTCTTTATCTTTTAACTCCACGCCTCTTGCCAAGACCCTCGCATTTACTTCTCTTGCAACCCCATCTATAAATATATTAAACAACCACGGTGACATCACACATCCTTGTCTAAGGCCTACTTTTACTGGGAAATAATTTCCCTCTTTCCTACATACTCTAACTTGAGCCTCACTATCCTTGTAAAAACTCTTCACTGCTTTCAGTAACCTACCTCCTACACCATACACCATACGCCTTTTCCAAATCCATAAATGCCACAAAGACCTCTTTAGCCTTATCTAAATACTGTTCACTTATATGTTTCACTGTAAACACCTGGTCCACACACCCCCTACCTTTCCTAAAGCCTCCTTGTTCATCTGTTATCCTATTCTCCGTCTTACTCTTAATTCTTTCAATAATAACTCTACCATACACTTTACCAGGTATACTCAACAGACTTACCCCCCAATAATTTTTGCAATCTCTTTTATCCCCTTTGCCTTTATACAAAGGAACTATGCATGCTCTCTGCCAATCCCTAGGTATCTTGCCCTCTTCCATACATTTATTAAATAATTGCACCAACCACTCCAAAACTGTATCCCCACCTGCTTTTAACATTTCTATCTTTATCCCATCAATCCCGGCTGCCTTACCCCCTTTCATTTTACCTACTGCCTCACGAACTTCCCCCACACTCACAACTGGCTCTTCCTCACTCCTACAAGATGTTATTCCTCCTTGTCCTATACACGAAATCACAGCTTCCCTATCTTCATCAACATTTAACAATTCCTCAAAATATTCCCTCCATCTTCCCAATACCTCTAACTCTCCATTTAATAACTCTACTCTCCTATTTTTACCTGACAAATCCATTTGTTCTCTAGGCTTCCTTAACTTGTTAATCTCACTCCAAAACTTTTTCTTATTTTCAACAAAATTTGTTGATAACATCTCACCCACTCTCTCATTTGCTCTCTTTTTACATTGCTTCACCACTCTCTTAACCTCTCTCTCTTTTTCTCCATATACTCTTCCCTCCATGCATCACTTCTACTTTGTAAAAACTTCTCATATGCTAACTTTTTCTCCCTTACTACTCTCTTTACATCATCATTCCACCAATCGCTCCTCTTCCCTCCCGCACCCACTTTCCTGTAACCACAAACTTCTGCTGAACACTCTAACACTACATTTTTAAACATACCCATACCTCTTCGACCCCATTGCCTATGCTCTCATTAGCCCATCTATCCTCCAATAGCTGTTTATATCTTACCCTAACTGCCTCCTCTTTTAGTTTATAAACCTTCACCTCTCTCTTCCCTGATGCTTCTGTTCTCCTTGTATCCCATCTACCTTTTACTCTCAGTGTAGCTACAACTAAAAAGTGATCTGATATATCTGTGGCCCCTCTATAAACATGTACATCCTGAAGTCTACTCAACAGTCTT
>NC_091302.1:7322359-7344859 GCF_038502225.1 Cherax quadricarinatus | reverse complement strand
CCTGAGGCGTGGAAGACAGCACATGTAGTTCCAATTTTTAAGAAAGGGGACAGACAGGCAGCATTAAACTACAGACCAGTGTCACTGACTTGTATAGTATGTAAAGTCACGGAAAAGATTATCAGGAGAAAAGTGGTGGAACACATTGAAAAGATTGGGCTCATACATGACAGTCAGCACGGCTTCAGAGATGGGAAATCGTGTGTCACAAATCTACTTGAGTTCTACGATAAGGTAACAGAAGTAAGACAGGAGAGAGGGATGGGTAGATTGCATCTTTTTAGACTGCAAGAAGGCTTTTGACAGAGTACCACACAAGAGACTGGTGCAAAAATTAGAGGAGCAGGCAGGAATAACGAGGAAAGTACTGCACTGGATCAGGAAATACCTGACAGGTAGGAAACAACGAGTGTTGGTACGTGCTGAAGTGTCGGAGTGGGCGAATGTGTCGAGTGGGGTTCCACAACGTTCAGTCCTATGCCCGGTGCTGTTTCTTGTATACGTGAATGACGTGGTGGAAGGAATAGATTCAGAAGTGTCACTGTTCGCAGATGATGTGAAATTGATGAGGAGAATACAAGTGGGCGAGGATCAGTTAAGATTACAAGGGGATCTGGACAAACTACAAGTATGGTCCGACAAATGGCTCCTGGAGTTTAACCCCAGTAAGTGTAAGGTTATGAAGATTGGGGAAGGACACAGAAGACCGCAGACGGAGTACAGGTTAGGAAACTAACAGCTGAAAACGTCAATTAAAGAAAAGGATCTTGGGGTAAGCATTATAACGAACATGTCCCCTGAGGCACACATCAATCAAATAACTGCTGCAGCATATGGGAGATTGGCAAACCTGAGATTGGTGTTTAGACATCTGAATAAGGAGTCATTCACGACATTGTACACAGTGTACGTAAGGCCTATACTGGAATATGCAGCGCCAGTATGGAACCCTCACTTAGTCAAACACGTCACGAAATTGGAGAAAGTGCAAAAATTTGCAACACGATTAGTCCCGGAACTGAGGGGTATGTCTTATGAGGAGAGGTTAAGGGAACTCAACCTGATGACACTAGAGGATAGGAGGGATAGAGGGGGCATGATAACAACGTATAAAATACTAAGAGGCATTGACAACGTGGACAAGGATCGAATGTTTCAGAGATGGGATACAGGAACAAGGGGACACAATTGGAAACTGAAAACCAAGATGAGTCATAGGGATGTTAGGAAGTATTTCTTTAATCTTAGAGTTGTCAGGAACTGGAATAATCTGGAGAGTGAAGTAGTGGAAGTAAGTTCCATAAACAGCTTTAAGAAGAGGTATGACAAATATCATGGAGCAGGAAGAGAGTGAATTAGTATCGAGCAGTGAAGAGGCGGAGCCAGGAGCTATGACTCGACCCCTGCAACCACATATAGGTGAGTACACGAGGCAAAAAAAAAAAAATAACCAAACAACAATATAACGAAAACAAAAGGAAAATCAAGAAAAAAATCCTTTAGAAAAACCCTGCCTTGAAATAAATCAACAAGTGTAACCTTCAAGGAAGAGCCTTCATGCCTGCCCAGGACATCAAGGTACTCTTTGATCCCAGGTACTGGAGGGATCCAGCACCTTGAGTCAAGCCTAACTTACCTTCCGTCAATCACGTGCTTGTCAAATGAATAAAATTATTACAATATTAATAATAACAAAAATAATAATAATAATAATAATAATAATAATAATAATAATAATAATAATAATAATAATAATAACAATAATAATAATAATAATAATAATACTAATAATAATAATAATAATAACAATAATAATAATGATAATAATAATAATAATAATAATAATAATAATAATAATAATAATAACAATAATAATAATAATAATAATAATAATAATAATAATAATAATAATAATAATAATAAACATTTAACTTCCAATACAAGAAACAACACGAATAAGAACAGCAACAACATCAACAACGACAAATTAAATAATTAATACCCTCAACCAATCACACTAATTAACAATAATGAATTAAATATTCCATTTTTTCCAAAATTCCTGTTTTTGACCATTTTGGGCGGCGGCTGTTGCACATATACATGGGCTGGTTAAACAACGCTTTCTGCGTGCAATCTGTATTTGCAGTGGCAGGGGTGGGCAGGGTTGCAGGGGTCATTAGGACGAGAGCTAACGAAGCAGTTTGTATTCAATTCTCGTTGGTGGGGGGAAATTAGATTGGAGATGGCGTTAATTTTCTTAGCTGGGGGTGATGCTCGGGGAGGGGTGAGGGAGTGGGGTGTAGGAGGTATAGGGGAGAGGGGGAGGGGTGAGGGAGTGGGGAGTAGGAGGTATATGGGAGAGAGGGAGGGGTGAGGGAGTGGGGAGTAGGAGGTATAGGGGAGAGAGAAAGGGGTGAGGGAGTGGGGAGTAGGAGGTATAGGGGAGAGAGAAAGGGGTGAGGGAGTGGGGAGTAGGAGGTATATGGGAGAGAGGGAGGGGTGAGGGAGTGGGGTGTAGGAGTTATAGGGGAGAGAGAAAGGGGTGAGGGAGTGGGGAGTAGGAGGTATAGGGGAGAGAGAAAGGGGTGAGGGAGTGGGGAGTAGGAGGTATAGGGGAGAGAGGGAGGGGTGAGGGAGTGGGGAGTAGGAGGTATAGGGGAGAGAGAAAGGGGTGAGGGAGTGGGGAGTAGGAGGTATAGGGGAGAGAGGGAGGGGTGAGGGAGTGGGGAGTAGGAGGTATAGGGGAGAGAGGGTGAAGTGGAGGAGCATGGAGTGCTGGGGAGACGAGAGAAAAGAATTGGGAATGTGTGTATTTACCTATTTGTTCTTACCTATTTGTCGTTGCAGGGGTTAGCTCACATCTCCTGGCCCCGCCTCTGTGTGTGTGTGTACTCACCTATTTGTACTCACCTATTTGTGGTTGCAGGGGTCGAGTCATAGCTCCTGGACCCGCCTCTTTACTGATTGCTACTAGGTCCTCTCTCTCCCTGCTCCATGAGCTTTATCATACCTCGCCTTAAAACTATGTATGGTTCCCGCCTCCACTACTTCACAGTGTGTGTGTGTGTGTGTGTGTGTGTGTGTGTGTGTGTGTGTGTGTGTGTGTGTGTGTGTGTGTATGTGTGTGTGTGTGTGTGTGTGTGTGTGTGTGTGTGTGTATTCTTTATCAATACAACACAGGCACATAAAAAGAAAGCTGTAGAAAAGAGAGGTGGTCAGTCCCTCAGCCTCGCAGAATTATATACAAAAGACAGTAGAAGATGTAGCAATCAGTCCCTCAGTCTAGGAGTCATCTTCTCAGTAAATATATTATAGTTTCTGATATACTTAACCGCCTTACCTTCTGTGATCAATTAGTCTATTAAGGGTAGCATATCAATAAAGTACTCAGCTACTTGTGGTTGCAGGGGTCGAGTACCAACTCCTAACTGAGCACTGGTAACACAACTAGTGTCCTGGTGGCACGTACCAGTCAACACTTATACCCACCAGTCTTATCAGTCACCAGAAGCTAAAATTCAGAATGACTTAGTGGTCATATTTTATTAGTAAATTATTAGCAACATATATGAAAGCCAGTGTGAAAAGTGTCTTAATTAGAGTCAAACCGTCTAGAATTAGAGCACGCCGTCTAGAATTAGAGTCATACCGTCTAGAATTAGAGTCACACCGCCTAGAATTAGATAGAGAGGCATATTTTATGAGCGTAGTTGATAGCTTGGAGAAGCTTTGTGTTGAGAGCCACGTTGTAACTTACTTCTGAATGACAAGTGTTACTCCGACGTATGTCAATGTTGCTTTGACGTATGATAAGGTTACTCTGACGTACGTTGATGCTATTTTGACGTGTGTAATGTTGCTGTCTTTTTCTTTGTCTGTTTGTCTAAATTTTTGTCTTATTATATTTCTTTCAAACACACACACACATACACATATATACATGTGTGTGTGTGTGTGTGTATCGTTCCCGTCTGGCTCCGCTGAGAGCTTTACTGGAATAAGACTCAAGCATTTAAAAGAAATGGTAAATCCAGTTCTCGGAGAGATTTGCAGACACACTGCTACCGGAGATCACAAGGCTTGTTAACAACTCCTTGCCTGGTCTGATTCCTGACGAAATTTAACCTTTCTGTTTTGGAGCATCACTTTATGCCCTTGAAAAGAAGGATGGAGGAATTAGGCCATTTTCTGTGGGCAACACTCTTCGCCGCCTCGTTTCCAACGTTGATGTCCGAAGTATTCGCACGGAAGCGGCCATGATGCTTCAACTAAACCAGCTTGACTTTGGGGTCTCCTCAAGGAAGCGCAGCAGCAACTTTATGAAACAAGAACGTATATCAACAACCTGCCTGAGGACAATGTAGTAGTAAAAATAAAATTTCAAGAACGCTTTTAAACTCCTGAAAAGAGACGTGGTATTAACAGCTGTACACAAACATTTCTCTGGTCTCTTCTCTTTTGTTTCAGCTGGATGCAGCAAGCAATATATCCAGGAAGGGGATCCTCTCGCACCATTTCTCTTCTGCATAGTGGTTAGGAAAATCGCTGTCAGGCTGACAAGTGAGCTAAGTATCTGGTTCCTGGATGATGGCACGGCACACTAATAGGTACAAAGGAGTCCCTTCTAGATGATCTTGACCAAGTGAGCACACGGGGACAACAAATGGGACTCACCCTGAATCCATCCAAATGCGAAATAATCTCGGTCAATCAACAAGTGATCGATAATGTGAGAGCAATACTATCAGATGCATCAATCATGGCCCCCACAAACAGCATCTTACTTGGAGCACCTCTAGGAACTGATGCCACTGACTCAATTCACAAGAAGAAACAGAACTATCTGAGGAACATGGAACAACGAATATACACTCTAAAAGCCCATTCTGCCTTGTACCTTCTCACAAAGTATTTGAGTTTGCGAAGGCTAACATATTTCCAACGATGTCCACCCTCATACTGCATGAATACGACAGTATCCTGAGGCAGATATTTACAATAGTATTCAAAACCTTACTATAGAAGACGGAGAGTGGGACCAAGCTACACTTTCAGTGAGACTAGGAAGTAATGTTATCCGCCAGATATCACAGATTACAGTACCTGCTTTCTTGCCTTCATGTAGCAGTGATTCTCACTGAACACCTTAACGACAATGCTGGAGTTCGTGACCAAAAGTTCATTGACGAAGTCAGGCTCTGGGATAATCAAAGACGCTCTGAAACCAAACCTGCTGCCCCCAACAACTACCAACAGCCACACTGATAAGACCAAACAGAGGAGAATAAAGCCTCAATAATATTTCAGAGTGTGTCGAGAAAGGACAGAGCCTGCCTCCTAGAAGTGAGAGCTCCTCATGCAGGGGATTTGCTGTTGGTCCTCAACTCACTTTTCTCTCTCTCTCTCTCTCTCTCTCTCTCTCTCTCTTTATATATATATATATATATATATATATATATATATATATATATATATATATATATATATATATATATATATATATATATCATCACTGAGGAGGACGGAAAGAAACACATTCAGTCTTTTATGAGAAACGGATGTTGAACTCAAGGACTTTATCTTCAGATGTAAATTTATATGAAGGCGGCACGCAATGATGCAAATTATGTCAACAAAATACTGGAGAAAATGACCACATTGTCTACAACAGGAAAAATATTGTAAAGGAAATGTAGTCAAGTGACAGGTGGTTGACTGACACTTATACACACACACACACACACAACAGACAGACAGACACACACACACACACACACACACGCTCTCACACACACACACACACACACACACACACACACACACACACACACACACACACACACACACACACACACACACATACACACACACACACACACACGCTCACACACACACACACACACACACACTCACACACACACACACACACACACACACACACACCTCTCTCACAGCCGCGGACAAAATATAAACATTAACAAACAGTGGGTTTAACATTCATTTTTAATTAGGGTTAAAGTCTGGTGGCTGGCCGTAAAGCCCCATTAGTCCCCGCGAAGGCAGCAATTACCCAATTGTCTAACAAGGTGGTTAGGAGCACTAACTACCGGGCAGCAATATCTGCTGCGTCCACCGGACGTGGGCACACTGCTTAATACTCATTTATAAAACAAGATTAATGTAATTGGCATGACTCTGGGCATGTGTTGTAGAATGCCTCTTTGTAACACACACACACACACACACACACACACACACACACACACACACACACACACACACACACACAAACCAAGTGTGCTAGGAATGGAAGAAATATAGAAGGCAAAGGACCCAGGAGAATAAGGAGAGCAGTCGTAGAGCCAGAAATGAATATGCACAGATAAGAAGGGAGGCCCAACGACAATATGAAAACGACATAGCAGCGAAAGCCAAATCTGGCCCGAAGCAGTTATACAGCCACATCAGGAGGAAAACAACAGTCAAGGACCAGGTAATCAGGCTAAGGAAGGAAGGAGGAGAGACAACAAGAAATGGCCGTGAAGTATGTGAGGAACTCAACAAGAGATTCAAAGAAAAGTTCAAAGAGGAGACAGAAGGGGCTCCAGAAAGATGGAGATGTGGGGTACACCACCAGGTGCTGGAGACAGTACACACAACCGAGGAAGAAGTGAAGAGGCTTCTGAGTGAGCTAGATACCTCAAAGGCAATGGGGCCGGATAACATCTCTTCATGGGTCCTGAGAGAGGGAGCAGAGGCGCTATGTGTACCCCTAACAACAATATTCAATACATCTATCGAAACAGGGAGATTGCCTGAGGCATGGAAGACAGCAAATGTAGTCCCAATCTTTAAAAAAGGAGACAGACATGAAGCACTAAACTACAGACCAGTGTCACTGACATGTATTGTATGCAAAATCATGGAGAAGATTATCAGGAGAAGAGTGGTGGAACACCTAGAAAGGAATGATCTCATCAACAGCAACCAACATGATTTCAGGGATGGGAAATCCTGTGTCACAAACCTACTGGAGTTCTCAGACAAGGTGACAGCAGTAAGACAAGAGAGAGAGGGGTAGGTGGATTGCATTTTCTTAAACTGCAAGAAGGCGTTTGACACAGTTCCACACAAGAGATTAGTGCAAAAACTGGAGGAGCAAGCAGGGATAACAGAGAAGGCACTACAATGAATCAGGGAATACTTGTCAGGAAGACAGCAGCGAGTCATGGTACGTGGCGAGGTGTCAGAGTGGGCACCTGTGACCAGCGTGTTTCCACAGGGGTCAGTCCTAGGACCAGTGCTGTTTCTGGTATTTGTGAACGACATGACGAAAGGAATAGACTCCGAAGTGTCCCTGTTTGCAGATGACGTGAAGTTGATGAGAAGAATTCATTCAATCGAAGACCAGGCAGAACTACAAAGGGATCTGGACAGGCTGCAGACCTGGTCCAGCAATTGGCTCCTGGAGCTCAACCCCACCAAGTGCAAAGTCATGAAGATTGGGGAAGGGCAAAGAAGACAGCAGACGGAATACAGTCTAGGGGGCCAGACTACAAACCTCACTCAAGGAAAAAGATCTTGGGGTGAGTATAACACCAGGCACATATCCTGAAGCGTACATCAACCAAATAACTGCTGCAGCATATGGGCGTCTAGCAAACCTCAGAACAGCATTCCGACATCATAATAAGAAATCGTTCAGGACCCTGTACACCGTGTACGTTACGCCCATATTGGAGTATGCGGCACCAGTCTGGAACCCACACCTAGCCAAGCATGTAAAGAAACTAGAGAAAGTGCAAAGGTTTGCAACAAGACTAGTCCCAGAGCTAAGATGTATGTCCTACGAGGAGAGGTTAAGGGAAATCAACCTGACGACACTGGAGGACACGAGAGATAGGGGGGACATGATAACGACATACAAAATACTGAGAGGAATTGACAAGGTGGACAAAGACAGGATGTTCCAGAGATGGGACACAGCAACAAGGGGGCACAGTTGGAAATTGAAGACACAGATGAATCACAGGGATGTTAGGAAGTATTTCTTCAGCCACAGAGTTGTCAGGAAGTGGAATAGTTTGGGAAGCGATGTAGTGAAGGCAGGATCCATACATAGCTTTAAGCAGAGGTATGATAAAGCTCAAGGTTCAGGGAGAGTGACCTAGTAGCGACCAGTGAAAAGGCGGGGCCAGGAGCTTGGACTCGACCCCTGCAACCTCAACTAGGTGAGTACAATTAGGTGAGTACACACACACCCACACACACACACACACATATATATATATATATATATATATATATATATATATATATATATATATATATATATATATATATATATATATATATATATATATATATATATGTATATATATATATATATATATATATATATATATATATATATATATATATATATATATATATATATATATGTATATATACATTATATATATACATAATATATATATATATATATATATATATATATATATATATATATATATATATATATATATATATTATATTTATATATATATATATATATATATATATATATATATACATATATATATATATATATACATATATATATATATATATATATATATATATATATATATATATATATATATATATATATATGTCGTGCTGAATAGGTAAAACATGCTATTTTGGCTTAAATAACAACGGTCTTCCTGCCGAATAAGGCAAGCGAAAATTTATGTATGCAATAATTTCGCAAAAATCATTCTGAAAGTAACGAAAAAAATATATTTCATTGTGCTTATTTATTATTAAATTATAGTAAACTTATTTAAAATATATTTAATTGGATTAGGCTAAATTAAATTGCGCTTGTTATAATAAGGTTAGGTAAGTTTTCTAAGGTTCTTTTGGTACAAAATGACTAAATTTACCTATTCGGCATGACACACACACACACACACACACACACACACACACACACACACACACACACACACACACACACACACACACACACACACATATATATATATATATATATATATATATATATATATATATATATATATATATATATATATATATATATTATGGGTCTATGAAAGATGAGGTGAATCACAGAACTGACGAGGGGAAAAATGTGAGTGGTGCACTGAGGAGTCTGTAGAGACAAAGAACTTTGTCCATGGAAGCAAAGAGGGGAATGTATGAGAGTATAGTTATACCAACGCTCTTATATAGGTGTGAGGCATGGGTGGTGAATGCTGCAATAAGGAGAAGGCTGGAAGCTGTGGAGATGTCATGTCTGAGAGCAATGTGTGGTGTGAATATAATGCAGAGAATCCGTAGTTTGGAAATTAGAAGGTGTGGGATTACCAAAACTATTATCCAGAGGGCTGAGGTGGTTTGGACATGTAGAGAGGTTGGAACGAAATAGAATGACTTCACGAGTGTATAAATCTGTAGTGGAGGGAAGGTGGGGTAGGGGTCGGCTTAGGAAAGGTTGGAGGAAGGGGGTAAAGGTTTTTTTTTGTGCGAGGGGCTTGGACTTCCAGCAAGCATGCGTAAGCGTGTTAGACAGAAGCAAATGGGGACAAATAATTTTTAGGACTTGACGTACTGTTGGAGTGTAAGCAAGGCAATATTTATGAAGGGGTTCCGGGAAACCGTCAGGCCGGACTTACGTCCTGGAGATGGGAAGTACAGTGTCTACACCGTGAAGGAGGGGTGTTAATGTTGCGTTTTATAACTGTAGTGTAAAGCACCCTTCTGGAGTGAATGATGAAAGTTGTTCCTTTTCGGGCCACCCTACCTTGGTGGGCCACCCTACCTTGGTGGGCCACCCTACCTTGGTGGGCCACCCTACCTTGGTGGGCCACCCTACCTTGGTTGGAAACGACGATGTGTTATATAAATATATACTTTGTTATTTTTTTTTTATCACACTGGCCGATTCCCACCAAGGCAGGGTGGCCCGAAAAAGATATATATATATATATATATATATATATATATATATATATATATATATATATATATATATATATATATATATATATATATATATATATATATATATATATATATATATATATATATATATATATATATATATATATATATATATATACATATATATATATATATATATATATATATATATATATATATATATATATATATATATATATATATATATATATATATATATATATATGTATGTATTGTGTGTGTGTGTCTTCATGTAATAATATGAGAGACAGCAGGTAATATCATAACATACAAGATAACCACAGTAAAAAGTAGTAACATTGCGAGTGATCTGTCACATCAACAAGCAATAAAAACAAGTCTTATTAAGGTGAGGAGTGACTCACTCAACATGGACGAACATTTCCATTGTTCTAAACACTTTACTTAACTGGGTGGTTAAAATCTCGAATATATGAGTAAATATATGAGTAAATATATGAGTAAATATATGAGTAAATATATGAGTAAATATACGAGTAAATATATGAGTAAATATAGTAATGAGACTCTTGCCCACTTCTGTTGCTGGGTTTTTGTTCGTGTAATCTTACTTCAACACTTTTTTCCTAGTTTTCCCAAAATAAAATTAATTCCATTTTGTACAGAGAATCTTGCAGACAGTCTCCGTTATTTTGCACAGGGAATCTTGCAGACAGTCTCCGTTATTTTGAACAGGGAATCTTGCAGACAGTCTCCGTCATTTTGTACAGAGAATCTTGCAGACAGTCTCCGTTATTTTGTACAGGGAATCTTGCAGACAGTCTCCGTTATTTTGTACAGAGAATCTTGCAGACAGTCTCCGTTATTTTGTACAGGGAATCTTGCAGACAGTCTCCGTTATTTTGTACAGAGAATCTTGCAGACAGTCTCCGTTATTTTGTACAGGGAATCTTGCAGACAGTCTCCGTTATTTTGTACAGAGAATCTTGCAGACAGTCTCCGTTATTTTGTACAGAGAATCTTGCAGACAGTCTACGTCATTTTGTACAGAGAATCTTGCAGACAGTCTCCGTCATTTTGTACAGGGAATCTTGCAGACAGTCTCCGTCATTTTGTACAGAGAATCTTGCAGACAGTCTCCGTCATTTTGTACAGGGAATCTTGCAGACAGTCTCCGTCATTTTGTACAGGGAATCTTGCGGACAGTCTCCGTCATTTTGTACAGGGAATCTTGCAGACAGTCTCCGTCATTTTGTACAGGGAATCTTGCAGACAGTGTCCATCATTTTGTACAGGGAATCTTGCAGACAGTCTCCGTCATTTTGTACAGAGAATCTTGCAGACAGTCTCCGTCATTTTGTACAGGGAATCTTGCAGACAGTCTCCGTCATTTTGTACAGGGAATCTTGCAGACAGTGTCCATCATTTTGTACAGGGAATCTTGCAGAGAGTCTCCGTCATTTTGTACAGGGAATCTTGCAGACAATCTCCGTCATTTTGTACAGGGAATCTTGCATACAGTCTCCGTCATTTTGTACAGGGAATCTTGCAGACAGTGTCCGTCATTTTGTACAGAGAATCTTGCAGACAGTCTCCGTTATTTTGTACAGGGAATCTTGCAGACAGTATCCGTCATTTTGTACAGGGAATCTTGCAGACAGTCTCCGTCATTTTGTACAGAGAATCTTGCAGACAGTCTCCGTTATTTTGTACAGGGAATCTTGCAGACAGGCTCCGTCATTTTGTACAGGAAATCTTGCAGACAGTCTCCGTCATTTTGTACAGGGAATCTTGCAGACAGTCTCCGTCATTTTGTACAGGGAATCTTGCAGACAGTGTCCATCATTTTGTACAGGGAATCTTGCAGACAGTCTCCCTCATTTTGTACAGGGAATCTTGCAGACAGTCTCCGTCATTTTTTACAGGGAATCTTGCAGACTCCGTCATTTTGTACAGGGAATCTTGCAGACTCCGTCATTTTGTACAGGGAATCTTGCAGACAGTATCCGTCATTTTGTACAGGGAATCTTGCAGACAATCTCCGTCATTTTGTACAGGGAATCTTGCAGACAGTCTCCGTCATTTTGTACAGGGAATCTTGCAGACAGTCTCCGTCATTTTGTACAGGGAATCTTGCAGAGTCTTCGTCATTTTGTACAGGGAATCTTGCAGACAGCATCCGTCATTTTGTACAGGGAATCTTGCAGACAGTATCCGTCATTTTGTGCAGGGAATCTTGCAGACAGTCTCCGTCATTTTGTACAGGGAATCTTGCAGACAGTCTCCGTCATTTTGTACAGGGAATCTTGCAGAGTCTCCGTCATTTTGTACAGGGAATCTTGCAGACAGTATCCGTCATTTTGTACAGGGAATCTTGCAGACAGTCTCCATCATTTTGTACAGGGAATCTTGCAGACAGTATCCGTCATTTTGTACAAAGAATCTTGCAGACAGTCTCCATCATTTTGTACAGGGAGTCTTGCAGACAGTATCCGTCATTTTGTACAGGGAATCTTGCAGACAGTCTCCGTCATTTTGTACAGGGAATCTTGCAGACAGTCTCCATCATTTTGTACAGGGAATCTTGCAGACAGTCTCCGTCATTTTGTACAGGGAATCTTGCAGACAGTATCCGTCATTTTGTACAGCGAATCTTGCAGACAGTCTCCGTCATTTTGTACAGGGAATCTTGCAGACAGTATCCGTCATTTTGTACAGCGAATCTTGCAGACAGTCTCCGTCATTTTGTACAGGGAATCTTGCAGACAGTATCCGTCATTTTGTACAGGGAATCTTGCAGACAGTCTCCACCATTTTGTACAGGGAATCTTGCAGACAGTATCCGTCATTTTGTACAGGGAATCTTGCAGACAGTCTCCGTCATTTTGCACAGGGAATCTTGCAGAAAGTCTCCATCATTTTGTACAGGGAATCTTGCAGACAGTCTCCATCATTTTGTACAGGGAATCTTGCAGACAGTCTCCGTCATTTTGTACAGGGAATCTTGCAGACAGTATCCGCCATTTTGTACAGCGAATCTTGCAGACAGTATCCGTCATTTTGTACAGGGAATCTTGCAGACAGTCTCCGTCATTTTTTGCAGGGAATCTTGCAGACAGTTCCCATCATTTTCTATAGGGAATCTTGCAGACAGTCTCCGTCATTTTGTACAGAGAATCTTGCAGACAGTCTCCGTCATTTTGTACAGGGAATCTTGCAGTCTCAGTCATTTCGTACAGAGAATCTTGCAGACAGTCTCCGTCATTTTGTACAGGGAATCTTGCAGACAGTCTCCGTCATTTTGTACAGGGAATCTTGCAGACAGTCTCCGTCATTTTGTACAGGGAATCTTGCAGACAGTATCCGTCATTTTGTACAGGGATTCTTGCACACAGTCTCCGTCATTTTGTACAGGGAATCTTGCAGACAGTCTCCGTCATTTTGTACAGGGAATCTTGCAGACAGCATCCGTCATTTTGTACAGGGAATCTTGCAGACAGTCTCCGTCATTTTGTACAGGGAATCTTGCAGACAGTATCCGTCATTTTGTGCAGGGAATCTGGCAGACAGTCTCCGTCATTTTGTACAGGGAATCTTGCAGACAGTCTCCGTCATTTTGTACAGGGAATCTTGCAGAGTCTCCGTCATTTTGTACAGGGAATCTTGCAGACAGTATCCGTCATTTTGTACAGGGAATCTTGCAGACAGTCTCCATCATTTTGTACAGGGAATCTTGCAGACAGTATCCGTCATTTTGTACAAAGAATCTTGCAGACAGTCTCCATCATTTTGTACAGGGAGTCTTGCAGACAATATCCGTCATTTTGTACAGGGAATCTTGCAGACAGTCTCCGTCATTTTGTACAGGGAATCTTGCAGACAGTCTCCATCATTTTGTACAGGGAATCTTGCAGACAGTCTCCGTCATTTTGTACAGGGAACCTTGCAGACAGTATCCGTCATTTTGTACAGCGAATCTTGCAGACAGTCTCCGTCATTTTGTACAGGGAATCTTGCAGACAGTATCCGTCATTTTGTACAGCGAATCTTGCAGACAGTCTCCGTCATTTTGTACAGGGAATCTTGCAGACAGTATCCGTCATTTTGTACAGGGAATCTTGCAGACAGTCTCCACCATTTTGTACAGGGAATCTTGCAGACAGTATCCGTCATTATGTACAGGGAATCTTGCAGACAGTCTCCGTCATTTTGCACAGGGAATCTTGCAGAAAGTCTCCATCATTTTGTACAGGGAATCTTGCAGACAGTCTCCATCATTTTGTACAGGGAATCTTGCAGACAGTCTCCGTCATTTTGTGCAGGGAATCTTGCAGACAGTATCCGCCATTTTGTACAGCGAATCTTGCAGACAGTATCCGTCATTTTATACAGGGAATCTTGCAGACAGTCTCCATCATTTTGTACAGGGAATCTTGCAGACAGTATCCGTCATTTTGTACAGGGAATCTTGCAGACAGTCTCCGTCATTTTTTGCAGGGAATCTTGGAGACAGTCTCCATCATTTTCTACAGGGAATCTTGCAGACAGTCTCCGTCATTTTGTACAGAGAATCTTGCAGACAGTCTCCGTCATTTTGTACAGGGAATCTTGCAGTCTCAGTCATTTCGTACAGAGAATCTTGCAGACAGTCTCCGTCATTTTGTACAGGGAATCTTGCAGACAGTCTCCGTCATTTTGTACAGGGAATCTTGCAGACAGTCTCCGTCGTTTTGTACAGGGAATCTTGCAGGATGGATAATGAGAACCTTCAAAACGAGGGATGCCAAGCCCATGATGACACTCTTCAGGTCACTTGTTCTATCTAGGCTGGAATATTGCTGCACACTAACAGCACCTTTCAAGGCAGGTGAAATTGCTGACCTAGAAAATGTACAGAGAACCTTCACGGCGCGCATAACGGAGATAAAACACCTCAATTACTGAGAGCGCTTGAGGTTCCTGAACCTGTATTCCCTGGAACGCAGGCGGGAGAGATACATGATTATATACACCTGGAAAATCCTAGAGGGACTAGTACCGAACTTGCACACGAAAATCACTCACTACGAAAGCAAAAGACTTGGCAGACGATGCAACATCCCCCCAATGAAAAGCAGGGGTGTCACTAGCACGTTAAGAGACCATACAATAAGTGTCATTGGCCCGAGACTGTTCAACTGCCTCCCAGCATACATAAGGGGGATTACCAACAGACCCCTGGCAGTCTTCAAGCTGGCACTGGACAAGCACCTAAAGTCGGTTCCTGATCAGCCGGGCTGTGGCTCGTACGTTGGTTTGCGTGCAGCCAGCTGTAACAGCCTGGTTGATCAGGCTCTGATCCACCAGGAGGCCTGGTCACAGACCGGGCCGCGGGGGCGTTGACCCCCGGAACTCTCTCCAGGTAAACTCCAGGACAGTCTCCGTCATTTTGTACAGGGAATCTTGCAGACAGTCTCCGTCATTTTGTACAGGGAATCTTGCAGACAGTCTCCGTCATTTTGTACAGGGAATCTTGCAGACAGTCTCCGTCATTTTGTACAGGGAATCTTGCAGACAGTCTCCGTCATTTTGTACAGGGAATCTAGAAGACAGTCTCCGTCATTTTGTACAGGGAATCTTGCAGACAGTCTCCGTCATTTTGTACAGGGAATCTTGCAGACAGTCTCCGTCATTTTGTACAGGGAATCTTGCAGACAGTCTCCGTCATTTTGTACAGGGAATCTTGCAGACAGTCTCCGTCATTTTGTACAGGGAATCTTGCAGACAGTCTCCATCATTTTGTACAGGGAATCTTGCAGACAGTCTCCGTCATTTTGTGCAGGGAATCTTGCAGACAGTATCCGCCATTTTGTACAGCGAATCTTGCAGACAGTATCCGTCATTTTGTACAGGGAATCTTGCAGACAGTCTCCGTCATTTTTTGCAGGGAATCTTGGAGACAGTCTCCATCATTTTCTACAGGGAATCTTGCAGACAGTCTCCGTCATTTTGTACAGAGAATCTTGCAGACAGTCTCCGTCATTTTGTACAGGGAATCTTGCAGACAGTCTCCGTCATTTTGTACAGGGAATCTTGCAGACAGTCTCCGTCATTTTGTATAGGGAATCTTGCAGACAGTCTCCGTCGTTTTGTACAGGGAATCTTGCAGGATGGATAATGAGAACCTTCAAAACGAGGGATGCCAAGCCCATGATGACACTCTTCAGGTCACTTGTTCTATCTAGGCTGGAATATTACTGCACACTAACAGCGCCTTTCAAGGCAGGTGAAATTGCTGACCTAGAAAATGTACAGAGAACCTTCACGGCGCGCATAACGGAGATAAAACACCTCAATTACTGAGAGCGCTTGAGGTTCCTGAACCTGTATTCCCTGGAACGCAGGCGGGAGAGATACATGATTATATACACCTGGAAAATCCTAGAGGGACTAGTACCGAACTTGCACACGAAAATCACTCACTACGAAAGCAAAAGACTTGGCAGACGATGCAACATCCCCCCAATGAAAAGCAGGGGTATCAGTAGCACGTTAAGAGACCATACAATAAGTGTCATTGGCCCGAGACTGTTCAACTGCCTCCCAGCATACATAAGGGGGATTACCAACAGACCCCTGGCAGTCTTCAAGCTGGCACTGGACAAGCACCTAAAGTCGGTTCCTGATCAGCCGGGCTGTGGCTCGTACGTTGGTTTGCGTGCAGCCAGCTGTAACAGCCTGGTTGATCAGGCTCTGATCCACCAGGAGGCCTGGTCACAGACCGGGCCGCGGGGGCGTTGACCCCCGGAACTCTCTCCAGGTAAACTCCAGGACAGTCTCCGTCATTTTGTACAGGGAATCTTGCAGACAGTCTCCGTCATTTTGTACAGGGAATCTTGCAGACAGTCTCCGTCATTTTGTACAGGGAATCTTGCAGACAGTCTCCGTCATTTTGTACAGGGAATCTAGAAGACAGTCTCCGTCATTTTGTACAGGGAATCTTGCAGTCTCCATCATTTTGTACAGGGAATCTAGAAGACAGTCTCCATCATTTTGTACAGGGAATCTTGCAGACAGTCTCCATCATTTTGTACAGGGAATCTTGCAGACAGTCTCTGTCATTTTGTACAGGGAATCTTGCAGACAGTCTCCGTCATTTTGTACAGGGAATCTTGCAGACAGTCTCCGTCATTTTGTACAGGGAATCTTGCAGTCTCCATCATTTTGTACAGGGAATCTAGAAGACAGTCTCCATCATTTTGTACAGGGAATCTTGCAGACAGTCTCCATCATTTTGTACAGGGAATCTTGCAGACAGTCTCCATCATTTTGTACAGGGAATCTTGCAGACAGTCTCCGTCATTTTGTACAGGGAATCTTGCAGACAGTCTCCATCATTTTGTACAGGGAATCTTGCAGACAGTCTCCGTCATTTTGTACAGGGAATCTTGCAGACAGTCTCCGTCATTTGGGCGAAAATCTTTATAAATTAAATAGTTTTGTTTGCTATTAAGAGTTTAACTACAACTTGGGTTTTGAAGTCCTTAAGCAGAGAAGGAATATCAAGAAAGTTTACATGACACCTTGAATATACCTGGAGGGGGGTTCGGGGGTCAACGCCCCCGCGGCCCTGTCCGTGACCAGGTTTCGCGGTGGATCAGGACCTGAGCAACCAGTCTGTGACTGCTGGCCGCACGTAAACTAACGTACGAACCACAGCCCGGCTGGTCATGTCCTGACATGAAAGCACCAACATATTCTTGATAGAATATGGTTCTTTGCTCCATTTTAGGGATGTCAACATATTTTCTTTGAGAGGCACGTAAGTTCATTCTTCTACTATAATCTACCTTGTCCATAATTATTATCGCATTTGCTTTGTCTCTTTCGTAAGGTGAAGTCCAGGATCTTTCCTTAATTCATGGTATAACTTAACAAATCTTAGAGGACGATTATGTTGGAGAGGTCTGAGCTGTGCTCAGACCTCTCCAACACACTGAGGTACACCACCCTGTGGATGATAGTGCAAAAGCATATGGATACACAATAGACCTAGGAACTAGGCCCGAAAAGCGTTAACAGGAGCACATTTGGATTTTTATCTATAATTCACTTATTTGTTACAAGAAAATTTAGGAAATTTGCTTAATATATCTAGTAAATATCAAGAAAATTTCCTAAATCTGTCTGTAACAGATAAGGGAACTGTAGATATAAATCCAAATCACAGAAAACAGGTAATATCACAACATGCAAAATAACCACTGTGAAGAAATAGTGAATTTCTGTATTCTCATCCATGTTTTTGCAGTCCAGGGTTCAGAGATGAAGAAACACCTGTACAGGTCCTTAATAATGAGAGAAATCACGAAAGCACTTGGAATTTCACTGTTTTTTTCAAATTTGGTGTTTTGCACAATAAAATGTGTAAATTATCTAGGAAAATAGAATAAAGTTAAAGAAGAAATTCACCTATATGTTGTTGCAGGGGTAAAGTTACAGCTCCTGGCCCCAGTGGAACCTTGTGCTAAACAAGGGTTAGTTGTGACAATTGTATTAGTTCTCAGAGGTGCTCCAAGCAGGATGCTATTACTGGGACAGGGTAGTGCTGATGTCTGGTAGTAAAGAGTTCCACAGCGTTCATTGTTGGTTGGCTTAGAGGATATTTGTCTAGGGATAGAGCATTAAGGACCAGCTCCATAACCTATCTCTGTGTCTTGACCTGATCAATAGTCACTTGTATCTTACTGAAAGTGAGGAGAGAAGTAATGAAACTGAATGTTATAGAAATGCAGCTAGAAGCCTGAGCAGATCTATAACACCCAGTATGATAACATGAACGTAGATAAGTACGTTCATGGAGCAACTTGTAATGTGAACACTTACTGATGTTGTAGTAGCCAGGCTTAGGCTTGGTTACTGTACATCTGACAGTTTGACACACACAGATGATGATGAAACCAAATGCAAAGTATAAGTCATAACCTCATTAAGAGTTATTTGTATCTTATCGAAGCTGTCCACTAAATTACAAAATAGTCCACGAAGTGAGAGAAATTAGAGAAACTCTAAAATAATCCCATCGAAAGGCAAGGTCACAATGGACACAATAAGAGAATATTGTATCAACATCCGTGGTTCTAGACTATTCAACACTACCAGAAGATATGAGAAACACTGCTAGAACAAGAGTAGAAGTCTTCAAAACGGGATAGAGTGTGCTTCCCTGGAGCTGGTGTTGGGGACATTGTCAACAGACTGGATAATATCATGTCAGGTAATGGGAACAAGCCCATTATCTGTCTCAGTGCTGGTGGAAATGATATTGGGAAGGGTAGGAGAGAAGAGCTGCTAGATAAGTACAGGTCAGCTATAGATTTCATTAAGTCTAAGGGAGGGATCCCAATCATATGTAGCATCTTGCCTAGAAGGGGAGTAGGAAATGAATGGTTGTCTAGGGCAATTGGTGTAAATTGCTGGCTAGACAGATACTGCAAGGAACTTGCAATCCCATTCATTGACAACTGGAACAACTTTTATGGCAAACATGATATGTATGCAAGGGATGGGGTTCATCTCTCTGGGGCAGGGGTGGTAGCACTTGCAGACTCGATTGAGAAGGCCATTGGTGAAATGCCTATGATTTTAAACTGATGGAAGATAGAGGTATGGGTGTGTGTGGGAAACAAGCAGGTTGCAACACTAGGGTTGGAAACAGTAAATGTATAAAAGGCATTCAGCATGAAGTTATAAATAAAGACAATAGAACAGGTCAGCAAACAAAGGGGGACAGCAGAGGGCAGCAAGGGACTAGCTCCCTTAAGGTTTACTATACTAATAGCAGGAGTGTTAGAAATAAGATAGATGAGCTAAGATTAATTGCAAGTGCAGGAAACATAGATATTATTGCTATAACAGAGACCTGGCTCAATCTGAAAGATAGAGAGATGCCCTCTGAATGTCACATACAAGGCTATAAATTATTCCACACTGACAGGGTCAACAGGAAAGGTGGTGGAGTAGCGATGTATGTCAGAGACAATTTAAATTGTTGTGTTAGACAAGATATTAAATTAGAAGCGTCAGCCACTGAATCTGTTTGGTTACAGCTTCTCGAGGGCCGAGAAAAACTAATTTTGGGTGTGATTTACAGGGCCCCAAATCTTGATAGGGAGTGCAGTAAACTTCTATGGGACGAAATTCGTAAGGCATCTACATACGAAAATGTTGTGCTAATGGGAGATTTCAACTATAGACAGATTGACTGGAGCAATTTGACAGGAAATTTAGAGTCGGGTGACTTTCTTGATACGATCCAGGATTGTTTTTTAAAACAGTTTGTGACAGAGCCAACTAGGGGAAATAACCTCCTTGACTTGGTTCTTGCCAGTAGGGAAACACTAATTAATAATCTTGAGGTTAATGATGAGCTTGGGGAGAGTGATCACAAATCACTCAGTTTTAACATATCATGGAATTCCCCTAATAATGGCAATCAAGTCTCCGTCCCTGACTTTCGCTTGGCTGATTTCATAGGACTGAAAAATTACTTAGGTGGGCTGAACTGGAATGACCTGACTAGGGGTCAGGTAGGTGGTGATGGTTGCCGATATGATGCTTTCCAGGGCATAGTTCTAGCTGCTCAGTCAAATTATGTTCCAAATAGGGAAATCAGATCAAACAAAAATGATCCTAAATGGATGAACAATAGATTAAAATATCTGATTGGTCAAAAGAGAGGCATATATAGGCAAATCAAAAGAGGAGAGGGGCAATTAAGAAATCGATATATTCAGTTAAAGAGAGAAATAAAAAAGGGAATTAGAAAAGCAAAAAGAGATTATGAGGTTAAAGTTGCAAGAGAATCGAAGACTAACCCAAAAGGATTCTTTCAGGTATACAGAAGTAAGATCAGGGACAAGATAGGCCCACTCAAAAGTTCCTCGGGTCAGCTCACTGACAGTGATAAGGAAATGTGTAGAATTTTTAACACATACTTCCTCTCAGTTTTTACACAGGAGGATACCAGCGATATTCCAGTAATGATAAATTATGTAGAACAGGACGATAATAAACTGTGCACGATTAGGGTCACAAGTGACATGGTCCTTAGGCAAATAGATAAATTAAAACCTAACAAATCCCCAGGCCCTGATGAACTGTATGCAAGGGTTCTAAAGGAATGTAAAGAGGAGCTTAGCACACCTTTGGCTAATCTTTTCAACATATCACTACAAACTGGCATGGTGCCAGATAAGTGGAAAATGGCAAATGTGATACCTATTTTCAAAACAGGTGACAGGTCCTTAGCTTCGAACTATAGACCAATAAGCCTAACCTCCATAGTGGGAAAATTTATGGAATCAATAATTGCCGAGGCAGTTCGTAGCCACCTTGAAAAGCATAAATTAATCAACGAATCTCAGCATGGTTTTACAAAGGGGCGTTCCTGCCTTACGAATTTATTAACTTTTTTCACTAAGGTATTTGAGGAGGTAGATCATGGTAATGAATATGATATTGTGTATATGGACTTCAGTAAGGCTTTTGACAGGGTCCCACATCAGAGACTATTGAGGAAAATTAAAGCACATGGAATAGGAGGAGAAATTTTTTCCTGGATAGAGGCATGGTTGACAAATAGGCAGCAGAGAGTTTGCATAAATGGGGAGAAATCAGAGTGGGGAAGCGTCACGAGCGGTGTTCCACAGGGGTCAGTGTTGGGCCCCCTGCTGTTCACAATCTACATAAACGACATAGATGAGGGCATAAAGAGCGACATCGGCAAGTTTGCCGATGACACCAAAATAGGCCGTCGAATTCATTCTGACGAGGACATTCGAGCACTCCAGGAAGATTTGAATAGACTGATGCAGTGGTCGGAGAAGTGGCAGATGCAGTTTAATATAGACAAATGCAAAGTTCTAAATGTTGGACAGGACAATAACCATGCCACATATAAACTAAATAATGTAGATCTTAATATTACGGATTGCGAAAAAGATTTAGGAGTTCTGGTTAGCAGTAATCTGAAACCAAGACAACAGTGCATAAGTGTTCGCAATAAAGCTAATAGAATCCTTGGCTTCATATCAAGAAGCATAAATAATAGGAGTCCTCAGGTTGTTCTTCAACTCTATACATCCTTGGTTAGGCCTCATTTAGATTATGCTGCACAGTTTTGGTCACCATATTACAGAATGGATATAAATTCTCTGGAAAATGTACAAAGGAGGATGACAAAGATGATCCCATGTATCAGAAACCTTCCCTATGAGGATAGACTAAGGGCCCTGAAACTGCACTCTCTAGAAAGACGTAGAATTAGGGGGGATATGATTGAGGTTTATAAGTGGAAGACAGGAATAAATAAAGGGGATGTAAATAGTGTGCTGAAAATATCTAGCCTAGACAGGACTCGCAGCAATGGTTTTAAGTTGGAAAAATTCAGATTCAGGAGGGATATAGGAAAGTACTGGTTTGGTAATAGAGTTGTGGATGAGTGGAACAAACTCCCAAGTACCGTTATAGAGGCCAGAACGTTGTGTA
>NC_091302.1:7249859-7312359 GCF_038502225.1 Cherax quadricarinatus | reverse complement strand
GGTGGTAGCAACAATAGTAGTAATGGTAGCAACAGTAGCAGTGGTGGTGGTAGGAACAGTAGTAGTGGTAGTGGTGGTAGGAACAGTAGTAGTGGTGGTGGTAGCAACAATAGTAGTAGTAGCAACAGTAGTGGTGGTGGTAGCAGCAGTAGTAGTAGTGGTGGTAGCAACAGTAGTAGTAGTAGTGGTGGTGGTGGTAGTAGCAACAATAGTAGTAGTGGTGGTGGTAGTAGCAACAGTAGTAGTGGTGGTGGTGGTGACGCAGGTAACAGATAAGCAAAGCTGCTGTTAACGGTGCACAAATGGCACACAAGATATCAACAGGGACTCCCACAAGTTACTTAGACACGACCATTACTCAGCTCCCCTTAGTGTTTCACCCCAGTGGCTGTAAATGCACCAGTGATTGTAAGTGCCCCAGTAATTGTGAGTGCCCCAGTGGCTGTGAGTGCCCCAGTGGTTGTAAATGCCCCAGTGGTTATAAATACTCCATTGGTTGTAAATGGTAGCGAGACACCATTTACAACTATTCAGAACAGTTACTAAATGTCCTGAACTGAACCTGACTATCCAGTTTAAACCAAGAGGGAAGTGACTATTTTATACAGTGGGGATTTATGTACCTGCAGTTGGGCTGTATCCCCCACAGCGGGGCTATAACCCCAACAATGGAAGAGGAGAAGGAAGAGGAGGAGGCAGCAGTTGAGAGAAGACAGCCAAGCGGTCACTTGCCTAACAGATCACTGACATCTTATCAAATGATTACCAGTGTCTGAACTGCCTGTTAGAGGGCTTGGGTCATGTGTGTGTGTGTGTGTGTGTGTGTGTGTGTGTGTGTGTGTGTGTGTGTGTGTGTGTGTGTGTGTGTATACTCACCTAGTTGAAATTGTAGAGGTCGAGTCCGAGCTCCTGGCCCCGCCTCTTCACTGGTCGCTACTAGGTCACTCTCCCTGAACCGTGAGCTTTATCATGCCTCTGCTTAAAGCTATGTATGGATCCTGCCTCCACTACATCGCTTCCCAAACTATTCCACTTCCTGACTACTCTGTGGCTGAAGAAATACTTCCTAACATCCCTGTGATTCATCTGTGTCTTCAACTTCCAACTGTGTCCCCTTGTTGCTGTGTCCAATCTCTGGAACATCCTTTCTTTGTCCACCTTGTCAATTCCTCTCAGTATTTTGTATATCGTTATCATGTTCTCCCTATCTCTCCTGACCTCCAGTGTCGTCAGGTTGATTTTCCTTAACCTCTCCTCGTAGGACATACCTCTTAGCTCTGGAACTAGTCTTGTTGCGAACCTTTGCATTTTCTCTAGTTTCTTTACGTGCTTGGCTAGGTGTGGGTTCCAAACTGGTGCCGCATACTCCATTATGGGCCTAACGTATACGGTGTACAGGGTCCTGAACGATTCCTTATTAAGATGTCGGAATGCTGTTCTGAGGTTTGCTAGGCGCCCATATGTTGCAGCAGTTATTTGGTTGATATGCGCTTCAGGAGATGTGCCTGGTGTTATACTCACCCCAAGATTTTTTTTCTTGGGCGAGGTGTGTAGTCTCTGGCCCCCTAGGCTGTACTCCGTCTGCGGTCTTCTTTGGCCTTCCCCAATCTTCATGACTTTGCACTTGGTGGGGTTTAACTCCAGGAGCCAATTGCTGGACCAGGTCTGCAGCCTGTCCAGATCCCTTTGTAATTCTGCCTGGTCTTCGATCGAATGAATTCTTCTCATCAACTTCACGTCATCTGCAAACAGGGACACCTCGGAGTCTATTCCTTCCGTCATGTCGTTCACAAATACCAGAAACAGCACTGATTCTAGGACTGACCCCTGTGGGACCCCGGTGGTCGCAAGTGTCCACTCTGACACCTCGCCACGTACCATGACTCGTTGCTGTCTTCCTGACAAGTATTCCCTGATCCATTGTAGTGCCTTCCCTGTTATCCCTGCTTGGTCCTCCAGTTTTTGCACTAATCTCTTGTGTGGAACTGTGTCAAACGCCTTCTTGCAGTCCAAGAAAATGCAATCCACCCACCCCTCTCTCTCTTGTCTTACTGCGTGTGTGTGTGTGTGTGTGTGTGTGTGTGTGTACTCACCTAATTGTGGTTGCAGGGGTCGATACTTAGCTCCTGGCCCCGTCTCTTCACTGATCTCTACTAGGCCCTCTCTCTCTCTCTCTGCTTCATGAGCTTTGTCATACCTCGTCTTAAAGCTATGTATGGTTCCTGCCTCCACTACATCACTTGCTAGGTTATTCCCCTTCCTGGCGATTCTGTGACTGAAGAAGTACTTCCTAACATCCCTGTGACTCGTCTGAGTCTTCAGCTTCCAATTGCGACCCCTTGTTTCTGTGCCCCATCTCTGGAACATCCTGTCTTTGTCCACCTTATCTATTCCACGCAGTATTTTGTATGTTGTTATCATGTCTCCCCTGACCCTCCTGTCCTCCAGTGTCGTCAGTCCGATTTCCCTAAACCTTTCTTCGTAGGATATTCCCCTGTGCTCCAGAACTAGCCTTGTTGCAAACCTTTGTACTTTTTCTAATTTCTTGACGTGCTTGACCAGGTGTGGGTTCCAAACTGGTGTGTGTGTGTGTGTGTGTGTGTGTGTGTGTGTGTGTGTGTGTGTGTGTGTGTTTGTGTGTGTGTGTGAGGGGGTGGGTCACGTGTGTGAAGGTGTGGGTCATCTGTGAGATATTACGAACACAAGTAAAGAATGGCCTGTGAGACCTGCTCGTAATGAGAATTGGAGCAAACAAACTCAGCAGTAGACTATAATGTATATTTTGCCTTCACCCATTATATACAAATATGTACACTATGTACAATATGTACAGAAAAAATAGTAATAAGTGTACACCACGGTGACAGATGGCAAAGGAGAAGCCAGAGAGAGTGCACTGTACTCAACCAGCAGGTAGGCAAGTCTGCTAATGCTTACCTCGAGTGAACCACGTTGTTTCAGCTTTGGCATGCTTGCCTGTGATTGGTTAATGAACCAAGGTACTGATTTACCGACGGGTATCCTAGTGATCGTTAAACCTTTAGCACCCAGTTCGCTGGTTGGGAGGCAGCCTATACGGGAGAGTGACGTATGCCGAATAAATTGTAACATACTCTTTGTATGCCACAGGAGGGCATGGATCACATGTGTAAGGGCGTGGGTCATGTCTGTGAGGGTGTGGGTCATCTGTGACGGCGTGGGTCATGTGTGTGAGGGTGCAGGTCATCTATGAGAGCACAGGTCATCTGTGAGGGCGTGGATCGTGTGTGAAGGCGTGGGTCATGTGTGAGGGCGCGGGTCATCTATGAGATCATAGGTCATCTGTGAGGGCGTGCATCGTGTGTGAAGGCGTGGGTCATCTGTGAAGTCGTGGGTCATGTGTGTGTGAGGGCGTGTCCCCGGGCACACATCCCCTTCCTTCACTTTCAGCCCACGCCCACACACACCATTCTCTCACCCCATGCCCACGTACACCACCCCCTCACCCCATGCCCACGTACACAACACCCTCACCCCACGCCAACTCCTCCTCTTTCCTTCCCTATCGTTTCGTTTTTTTTTTTTCAATCCCACCCCTTTCCTCCTCTTCCCGTTACCCATCCTCTGCTCTCCCTTCCTCAGCCCACGGAAAATCACTCCCTATGAAAGCAAAAGACTCGGCAGGCGGTACAGCATCCCCCCAATGAAAAGCAGGGGCGCCACGAGTACACTAAAAGATAACATAATAAGTGTCAGGGGCCAAAGACTGTTCAACTGCCTCCCATCATACATAAGGAGGCTTACCAATAGACCTCTAGCTGTCTTCAAGACCCGTGGTTGTCTTCAAGACCCATGGCTGTCTTCAAGACCCCTGACTGTCTTCAACAACCCTGGCTATCTTCAAGACTCCTAGCTGTCTTCAAGAACCCTGGTTATCTTCAGGACTCTTAGCTGTGATAATTGGTTTTGCAAACCGATTTGAGACACTTATGCAACATATGGGAATCTTTATTAAGGAAATGTGTCGCCACACAGTGGCTTCGTCAGAGAGGAGTAAGGAAAGGAGGAGTTTGAGGTAATCCGTCCCTCAGCCTGGATAGTTCCACTGTGATTCTGCCTCCTCCTGCTTCGACTCACCTGACTACAGTATATAAGCCACTTCTCCGGCCATATGCTGTAGTTTCTACAAGACTGATGAACTGAACACATCGATTCCAGGTTGAGGGACTGACTACCTCAAACTCCTCCTCTCCCTACCCCTTTCTGCTTTGTATTGGACTGATGAAGCCACTGTGTGGCGAAACGTTTCCTTAATACAGATTCACATATGTTGCATAAGTGTCTCAATCTTCAACTCCTAGCTGTCTTCAAGACTCCTAAGTCTTCAAGACTCCTAAGTCTTCAAGACTCCTAAGTCTTCAAGACTCCTAAGTCTTCAAGACTCCTAAGTCTTCAAGACTCCTAAGTCTTCAAGAGGAAGCTGAACAGACACCTAAAGTCAGTAACTGACCAGCCAGGTTGTGCTTCGTACCTTGGACTATGTGTGGCCAGCAGTAACAGTTTGGTTGATCAGTCCCTGATACACTACGAGGCCTGGTGATGAACCGGGCCGCTTGGGCGTTGATCCCCGGAACACCCTCCAGGTAGACTCCAAAGAGAAAGAGAGAAAGAGAGAGAGAGAGAGAGAGAGAGAGAGAGAGAGAGAGAGAGAGAGAGAGAGAGAGAGAGAGAGAGAGAGAGAGAGAGAGAGAGAGAGTCAGTCCCAGCTTGGGACTGAGCAATGGCCGCCAGCTGCCCCAACTCGGGTTATTGGAGAGTAATAGAGAAAAATAGGAGAGTCTTCCAGACAGCCGCCCATGTCTCTTACTGCCGCAATGAGCAATCAGGGACGCCCGCACCACGCCCATCACCAGTGATGAACGACCTGGGGGCGTGGGCGAGAGAGCGAGGGCGTGGGGGAGAGTGGGAAGGAGAGATGGTGGAGAGAGAGAGAGAGAGAGAGAGAGAGAGAGAGAGAGAGAGAGAGAGAGAGAGAGAGAGAGAGAGAGAGAGAGAGAGAGAGAGAGAGAGAGAGAGAGAGAGACGTCATATAAAAGGAGGTAAATTCAAGGACTTTTGATCCAGGTAACTGAAGCTTTCATTCTCTTCCTTGGAACACGTCTCATTGCCGTCCTTTCAATGGACGCTGTTTGAACGCTACGTGTTTAGCGGTTCCACGCGAGTATGTTAATGAAATAATAATAATAACAGCAATAATAATAATAATAATAATAATAATAATAATAATAATAATAATAATAATAATAATAATAATAATTATTATTATTATTATTATTATTATTATTATTATTATTATTATTATTATTATTATTAAAATAATTACAAATATAATTAAATACTTAAAATTTCTGAAATTGTTATTGAATTATATTTTTCACTTGATGTAGTTTGTATATTGAAGTTTGCCCCTTCCGTTTCTGCGGTAGTGGGTGTAGTTGTACTAACAGTAGTGGTAGTAATAATAATAGTAGTAGTAGTTGTAATAATAAAAGTAGTAGTAGCAATAGTAGGTGTAGTAGTGGTAGTATAATCAACTGAAGCACTAAACCCACAAAGTTTGCACAGCACTGCAGGGAAAGACGTGTGAAAGAATGTACAAGGCTAAAATCTAAATTAAAATTGATGCAATATGTTAATTTCTATTAAAAGGTCAATGAGAGAGTGTTCATCGCAGTTGGGACTCTCAGCGAGGAGGTCAGAGTGGGTTGCTGCGGTGGACACGTAGGAAGTGAGTTATGTTACGATATGGTGAATGTATAGTGGGACCTGACGATACCAAGTGATGTCATACCTTTCTCTACATTGTATCTGTAAATGAGTCGTATGTGTCCAATACGTAAGCTTGGGAGTGTAGTCTCCCGAACAATACAGCAATGGGAAGAAGATGGCCAGAATTCCAAACATGGTTTGATAGAGAACAAGCTTTTGTGGTCCCAACTCGAAATACCGTTGTTACCAGCGGTTGTGTTGTCGATAAATCACTGAAAAATAGTAAGAGAAAGGAACACCCCTTTGGGAAATCGGGAGGTCATAAATAGCTGACCGAGCGACTGAGTCTGCTTGTTCATTGCCCTGAACATCCACGTGTCCAGGGACACAGTGAAAAAACTATCTTGTGTTTACTAGAAGTGCGACATAGCCAAAGCTGTATACGGACAATGATGGGATAAGGGGGCAGTAAAACTTCAGGATAGCTTGTTACACTTTGTGAAACCAAAACAACAACGAATGACGAGGCGGACAATGTGTGTGTGTGTTTGTGTGTGTGTGTGTGTGTGTGTGTGTGTGTGTGTGTGTGTGTGTGTGTGTGTGTGTGTGTGTGTGTGTGTGTGTGTGTGTGTGTGTGTGTGTGTGTGTGTGTGTGTGTGTGTGAATGACACAATTCTGCTGTGAAAACACTGGTCTATTCCAATAAATAATCTTTGATTATTTTTTCCACTGAAAACAACTACGTAACCGGCACCATCGGGGGATTTACTGAAAGTAAACCATCAATGTACATTGCAGTAGCATGAGAATGAGTATAAATAAAGAGTGAGCGTGAAACTCTTAGTTGGAAAGTGAGTTTTCCCACATAAAAGTGAGGAGGAAGAAACATAAATCGTCGGAACTTCCCGGCTAAGGAGGGAATGTAAAGGAAAGATAAATCAGGAGAAGCAAGTAAAGAGTGAATAAACACGAGACACAATGAAACAAATTACTCATAGTAACATCCGGTTACTGTTTAATAATAATAATAATAATAATAATAATAATAATAATAATAATAATAATTATAATAATAATAAATAATAATAATCTTTATTTCTACAAGTACATGTACAAGGTATACAGGCCTATCTGACATCAATAACATACTACTATATAGAAAGCCGTTTGTTATGTTCTCAGAGCATTTCGGGCAAATTAGGTCAGTTTTGTCCCAGGATGCGACCCACACCAGTCGACTAACACCCAGGTACCTATTTTATACTGATGGGTGAACAGAGTCAGCAGGTGTCTTATAGAAACAAAATAAGAAGACACAATGAACATAACGTCGATGTGCAAGAACGGAATATTCGTCTCATTTAGGGTAGCTCAAAAAGGCCAGATACACAAACATGATGATTAATAGGATCAATATTAGATGAAGAATACAGTTGATGAGTACAAATTAAAGATGAATAAAGACGGAGAAGTGTGTGTCTATCAGGTGCCCATGACAAGGAGGTTCAAGCTGTAAGAAGGTTTAGTCTGCAAGAAGGTTTAGTCTGCAAGAAGGTTTAGTCTGGAAGAAGGTTTAGTCTGCAAGAAGGTTTAGTCTGCAAGAAGGTTTAGTCTGCAAGAAGGTTTAGTCTGGAAGAAGGTTTAGTCTTCAAGAAGGTTTAGTCTGCAAGAAGGTTTAGTCTTCAAGAAGGTTTAGTCTTCAAGAAGGTTTAGTCTGCAAGAAGGTTTAGTCTTCAAGAAGGTTTAGTCTGCAAGAAGGTTTAGTCTGCAAGAAGGTTTAGTCTGCAAGAAGGTTTAGTCTGCAAGAAGGTTTAGTCTTCAAGAAGGTTTAGTCTGCAAGAAGGTTTAGTCTTCAAGAAGGTTTAGTCTGCAAGAAGGTTTAGTGTGCAAGAAGGTTTAGTCTGCAAGAAGGTTTAGTCTTCAAGAAGGTTTAGTCTGCAAGAAGGTTTAGTCTTCAAGAAGGTTTAGTCTGCAAGAAGGTTTAGTCTTCAAGAAGGTTTAGTCTGCAAGAAGGTTTAGTCTTCAAGAAGGTTTAGTCTGCAAGAAGGTTTAGTCTGCAAGAAGGTTTAGTCTGCAAGAAGGTTTAGTCTGCAAGAAGGTTTAGTCTGCAAGAAGGTTTAGTCTGCAAGAAGGTTTAGTCTGCAAGAAGGTTTAGTCTGCAAGAAGGTTTAGTCTGCAAGAAGGTTTAGTCTACAAGAAGGTTTAGTCTGCAAGAAGGTTTAGTCTGCAAGAAGGTTTAGTCTGCAAGAAGGTTTAGTCTGCAAGAAGGTTTAGTCTGCAAGAAGGTTTAGTCTACAAGAAGGTTTAGTCTGCAAGAAGGTTTAGTCTGCAAGAAGGTTTAGTCTACAAGAAGGTTTAGTCTGCAAGAAGGTTTAGTCTACAAGAAGGTTTAGTCTGCAAGAAGGTTTAGTCTGCAAGAAGGTTTAGTCTGCAAGAAGGTTTAGTCTACAAGAAGGCTTAGTCTGCAAGAAGGTTTAGTCTGCAAGAAGGTTTAGTCTGCAAGAAGGTTTAGTCTGCAAGAAGGTTTAGTCTGCAAGAAGGTTTACTCTGCAAGAAGGTTTAGTCTGCAAGAAGGTTTAGTCTGCAAGAAGGTTTAGTCTACAAGAAGGTTTAGTCTGCAAGAAGGTTTAGTCTGCAAGAAGGTTTAGTCTGCAAGAAGGTTTAGTCTACAAGAAGGTTTAGTCTGCAAGAAGGTTTAGTCTACAAGGTTTAGTCTGGAAGAAGGTTTAGTCTGCAAGAAGGTTTAGTCTGCAAGAAGGTTTAGTCTGCAAGAAGGTTTACTCTGCAAGAAGGTTTAGTCTGCAAGAAGGTTTAGTCTGCAAGAAGGTTTAGTCTGCAAGAAGGTTTAGTCTGCAAGAAGGTTTAGTCTGCAAGAAGGTTTAGTCTACAAGAAGGTTTACACTTTAAGAAGGTTTAGTCTGCAAGAAGGTTTAGTCTGCAAGAAGGTTTAGTCTGCAAGAAGGTTTAGTCTGCAAGAAGGTTTAGTCTACAAGAAGGTTTACACTTTAAGAAGGTTTAGTCTGCAAGAAGGTTTAGTCTGCAAGAAGGTTTAGTCTGCAAGAAGGTTTAGTCTGCAAGAGGGTTTAGTCTGCAAGAAGGTTTAGTCTGCAAGAAGGTTTACTCTACAAGAAGGTTTAGGCTGCAAGAAGGTTTAGTCTGCAAGAAGGTTTAGTCTACAAGAAGGTTTACACTTTAAGAAGGTTTAGTCTGCAAGAAGGTTTAGTCTGCAAGAAGGTTTAGTCTGCAAGAAGGTTTAGTCTGCAAGAGGGTTTAGTCTGCAAGAAGGTTTAGTCTGCAAGAAGGTTTACTCTACAAGAAGGTTTAGGCTGCAAGAAGTTTTAGTCTGCAAGAAGGTTTAGTCTACAAGAAGGTTTACACTTTAAGAAGGTTTAGTCTGCAAGAAGGTTCAGTCTGAAAGAAGGTTTAGTCTGCAAGAAGGTTTAGTCTGCAAGAGGGTTTAGTCTGCAAGAAGGTTTAGTCTGCAAGAAGGTTTACTCTACAAGAAGGTTTAGGCTGCAAGAAGGTTTAGTCTGCAAGAAGGTTTAGTCTACAAGAAGGTTTACACTTTAAGAAGGTTTAGTCTGCAAGAAGGTTTAGTCTACAAGAAGGTTTACACTTTAAGAAGGTTTAGTCTACAAGAAGGTTTACACTTTAAGAAGGTTTAGTCTGCAAGAAGGTTTAGGCTGCAAGAAGGTTTAGTCTGCAAGAAGGTTTAGTCTACAAGAAGGTTTACACTTTAAGAAGGTTTAGTCTGCAAGAAGGTTTAGTCTGCAAGAAGGTTTAGTCTGCAAGAAGGTTTAGTCTGCAAGAAGGTTTAGTCTGCAAGAAGGTTTAGTCTGCAAGAAGGTTTAGTCTGCAAGAAGGTTTAGTCTGCAAGAAGGTTTAGTCTGCAAGAAGGTTTAGTCTGCAAGAAGGTTTAGTCTGCAAGAAGGTTTAGTCTGCAAGAAGGTTTAGTCTACAAGAAGGTTTAGTCTGCAAGAAGGTTTAGTCTGCAAGAAGGTTTAGTCTACAAGAAGGTTTAGTCTGCAAGAATGTTTAGTCTACAAGAAGGTTTAGTCTGCAAGAAGGTTTAGTCTGCAAGAAGGTTTAGTCTGCAAGAAGGTTTAGTCTACAAGAAGGCTTAGTCTGCAAGAAGGTTTAGTCTGCAAGAAGGTTTAGTCTGCAAGAAGGTTTAGTCTGCAAGAAGGTTTAGTCTGCAAGAAGGTTTACTCTGCAAGAAGGTTTAGTCTGCAAGAAGGTTTAGTCTGCAAGAAGGTTTAGTCTACAAGAAGGTTTAGTCTGCAAGAAGGTTTAGTCTGCAAGAAGGTTTAGTCTGCAAGAAGGTTTAGTCTACAAGAAGGTTTAGTCTGCAAGAAGGTTTAGTCTACAAGAAGGTTTAGTCTGGAAGAAGGTTTAGTCTGCAAGAAGGTTTAGTCTGCAAGAAGGTTTAGTCTGCAAGAAGGTTTACTCTGCAAGAAGGTTTAGTCTGCAAGAAGGTTTAGTCTGCAAGAAGGTTTAGTCTGCAAGAAGGTTTAGTCTGCAAGAAGGTTTAGTCTGCAAGAAGGTTTAGTCTACAAGAAGGTTTACACTTTAAGAAGGTTTAGTCTGCAAGAAGGTTTAGTCTGCAAGAAGGTTTAGTCTGCAAGAAGGTTTAGTCTGCAAGAAGGTTTAGTCTACAAGAAGGTTTACACTTTAAGAAGGTTTAGTCTGCAAGAAGGTTTAGTCTGCAAGAAGGTTTAGTCTGCAAGAAGGTTTAGTCTGCAAGAGGGTTTAGTCTGCAAGAAGGTTTAGTCTGCAAGAAGGTTTACTCTACAAGAAGGTTTAGGCTGCAAGAAGGTTTAGTCTGCAAGAAGGTTTAGTCTACAAGAAGGTTTACACTTTAAGAAGGTTTAGTCTGCAAGAAGGTTTAGTCTGCAAGAAGGTTTAGTCTGCAAGAAGGTTTAGTCTGCAAGAGGGTTTAGTCTGCAAGAAGGTTTAGTCTGCAAGAAGGTTTACTCTACAAGAAGGTTTAGGCTGCAAGAAGTTTTAGTCTGCAAGAAGGTTTAGTCTACAAGAAGGTTTACACTTTAAGAAGGTTTAGTCTGCAAGAAGGTTCAGTCTGAAAGAAGGTTTAGTCTGCAAGAAGGTTTAGTCTGCAAGAGGGTTTAGTCTGCAAGAAGGTTTAGTCTGCAAGAAGGTTTACTCTACAAGAAGGTTTAGGCTGCAAGAAGGTTTAGTCTGCAAGAAGGTTTAGTCTACAAGAAGGTTTACACTTTAAGAAGGTTTAGTCTGCAAGAAGGTTTAGTCTACAAGAAGGTTTACACTTTAAGAAGGTTTAGTCTACAAGAAGGTTTACACTTTAAGAAGGTTTAGTCTGCAAGAAGGTTTAGGCTGCAAGAAGGTTTAGTCTGCAAGAAGGTTTAGTCTACAAGAAGGTTTACACTTTAAGAAGGTTTAGTCTGCAAGAAGGTTTAGTCTGCAAGAAGGTTTAGTCTGCAAGAAGGTTTAGTCTGCAAGAAGGTTTAGTCTGCAAGAAGGTTTAGTCTGCAAGAAGGTTTAGTCTGCAAGAAGGTTTAGTCTGCAAGAAGGTTTAGTCTGCAAGAAGGTTTAGTCTACAAGAAGGTTTAGTCTGCAAGAAGGTTTAGTCTGCAAGAAGGTTTAGTCTGCAAGAAGGTTTAGTCTACAAGAAGCTTTAGTCTGCAAGAAGGTTTAGTCTGCAAGAAGGTTTAGTCTGCAAGAAGGTTTAGTCTACAAGAAGGTTTAGTCTGCAAGAAGGTTTAGTCTGCAAGAAGGTTTAGTCTGCAAGAAGGTTTAGTCTACAAGAAGGTTTAGTCTGCAAGAAGGTTTAGTCTGCAAGAAGGTTTAGTCTGCAAGAAGGTTTAGTCTGCAAGAAGGTTTAGTCTGCAAGAAGGTTTAGTCTACAAGAAGCTTTAGTCTGCAAGAAGGTTTAGTCTGCAAGAAGGTTTAGTCTGCAAGAAGGTTTAGTCTGCAAGAAGGTTTAGTCTGCAAGAAGGTTTAGTCTGCAAGAAGGTTTAGTCTACAAGAAGCTTTAGTCTGCAAGAAGGTTTAGTCTGCAAGAAGGTTTAGTCTGCAAGAAGGTTTAGTCTACAAGAAGGTTTAGTCTGCAAGAAGGTTTAGGCTGCAAGAAGGTTTAGTCTGCAAGAAGCTTTAGTCTGCAAGAAGGTTTAGTCTGCAAGAAGGTTTAGGCTGCAAGAAGGTTTAGTCTGCAAGGAGGTTTACTCTACAAGAAGGTTTAGGCTGCAAGAAGGTTTAGTCTACAAGGAGGTTTACTCTACAAGAAGGTTTAGGCTGCAAGAAGGTTTACTCTACAAGAAGGTTTAGTCTGCAAGAAGGTTTACTCTACAAGAAGGTTTAGGCTGCAAGAAGGTTTACTCTACAAGAAGGTTTAGTCTACAAGGAGGTTTACTCTACAAGAAGGTTTAGTCTACAAGGAGGTTTACTCTACAAGAAGGTTTAGGCTGCAAGAAGGTTTACTCTACAAGAAGGTTTAGGCTGCAAGAAGGTTTACTCTACAAGAAGGTTTAGTCTACAAGGAGGTTTACTCTACAAGAAGGTTTAGGCTGCAAGAAGGTTTACTCTACAAGAAGGTTTAGGCTGCAAGAAGGTTTACTCTACAAGAAGGTTTAGGCTGCAAGAAGGTTTACTCTACAAGAAGGTTTAGGCTGCAAGAAGGTTTACTCTACAAGAAGGTTTAGTCTGCAAGAAGGTTTACTCTACAAGAAGGTTTAGGCTGCAAGAAGGTTTACTCTACAAGAAGGTTTAGGCTGCAAGAAGGTTTACTCTACAAGAAGGTTTAGGCTGCAAGAAGGTTTACTCTACAAGAAGGTTTAGTCTACAAGAAGGTTTACTCTACAAGAAGGTTTAGGCTGCAAGAAGATTTAGGCTACAAGGAGGTTTAGGCAATTATTACAGGAAGCTGTCAGGGAGGGTGTGTGTGTGTGTGTGTACTCACCTAGATGTGTTTGCAGGGGTCAAATAATAGCTCCTGGCCCCGCCTCTTCACTGACCGCTACTGGGTCACTCTCCCCTCACCATGAGCTTTATCATACCTCTGCTTAAAGCTATGTATGGATCCTGCCTCCACTACATCGCTTCCCAAACTATTCCACTTCCTGACTACTCTGTGGCTGAAGAAATACTTCCTAACATCCCTGTGATTCATCTGTGTCTTCAACTTCCAACTGTGTCCCCTTGTTACTGTGTCCAGTCTCTGGAACATCCTCTCTTTGTCCACCTTGTCAATTCCTCTCAGTATTTTATATGTCGTTATCATGTCCTCTCTATTTCTCCTGTCCTCCAGTGTCGTTAGGTCGATTTATCTTAACCTCTCCCCGTAGGACATACCTCTTAGCTCTGGGACTAGTCTTGTTGCAAACCTAGTTTCTTTACGTGCTTGGCTAGGTGTGGGTTCCGAACTGGTGCCGCATACTCCAATATGGGCCTAACGTACACAGTGTACAGGGTCCTGAACGATTCCTTATTAAGATGTTGGAATGCTGTTCTTGAGTTTGCCACGCGCCCATATGCTGCAGCAGTTATTTGGTTGATCTGTGCCTCAGGAGATGTGCCTGGTGTTATACTCACCCCAAGATCTTTTTCCTTGAGTGAGGTTTGTAGTCTTTGGCCATCTAGACTGTACTCCGTCTGCGATCTTCTTTGCCCTTCCCCAAACTTCATGACTTTGTACTTAGTGGGGTTGAACTCCAGGAGCCAATTTCTGGACCAGGCCTGCAGCCTGTCCTCTGTGTGTGTGGGGGGGGGGAGGGTGTGCTATTCTACTCCGGTAATTTCAACTTTTTGCTGGTCGCTGTATCCGGTCGTACCTAATACAGATACACAAGCCAGGGGGTGTGCTATTCTACTCCGGTAATTTCAACTTTTTGCTGGTCGTTGTAGCCGGTCGTACCTAATACAGATACACTCTAATCTTCGAATATCTCCGAACCTACGTAATGGAATAAAGATAGTTTAGAAATTAATAGCTGAATCGCCTTGAAAAGTTAGTGAAAGTTTTATTATACCTCTTTTGTTGTTGTTGTTGTTGTTGTTGTTGTTGTTGTTGTTGTTGTTGTTGTTGTTGTTGTTGTTGTTGTTGTTGTTGTTGTTGTTGTTGTTGTTGTTGTTGTTGTTGTTATTATTATTATTATTATTATTATTATTATTATTATTATTATTATATTATTATTATTATTATTTTTGTTATTATTATTATTATTATTATTATTATTATTATTATTATTATTATTATTATTATTATTATTATTATTATTACTACTGCTAGTATTGTCGTTATTGTTACTTTTGTTGTTGTTGTTGTGTTCATTATTATTATTAGTATTATTATTATTATTATTATTATTATTATTATTATTAATACAGGAGAAATGGGGTGAAAAATAGGAAATGAGTATTGAAATGGGTGTGGGTGTAGAGTAAATGGGAGTTTATGGGTGGGAACTTGAAAGAGAGAGAGAGAGAGAGAGAGAGAGAGAGAGAGAGAGAGAGAGAGAGAGAGAGAGAGAGAGAGAGAGAGAGAGAGGGTTAAAATGACATGTAGAGGAGTCTAATGCAATGTTTGCAGCCTTCACAGAGACTCACACAAAAGATCACTTTGACAGTGAAATATGGATAAGTGGTTACAACCTTTTTAGATGCGACAGAAAAAACAGACAACAAGGGGGGGTTGGCCTGTATGTCAAAGAGTCCCTTATCTGCACGGAGTTGCTGAACACCACAAATGAGGTAGTTGAAGTTCTATCAATAAAGATCGAGAACCAAAACCTAGTCATTGTGGTTGTATACAAGCCACCAGATGCAACCTCACAACAGTTCAAGGAACAGCTACTGAAATTTGATTACTGTTAGGAAAACCTTCCAGCTCCATCCCCAAACATCTTACTGCTTGGTGATTTCAACCTAAGGCATACAAAATGGAAGAATGTAGCAAATAATGTTATAGCTGAAACAATCCCCGGGGGTAGCGCAGATGAAAGGTCTCACACACATGAGCTACTAAGTCTCTGCGAAAAACACACCTTAAGCCAGCAGATAGTGGAGCCAACAAGACTAGAAAACACACTTGACCTTATCTTCAAAAATAATGAGGACCTGATAAGAGACATAAGAATATCAAAAACAACTAATTCCGATCACAACCTAATCGAAGTCCAGACGTACATGCATAGGGGTACTGATCAGCAGAATGCATGTACCTGTGAAGGTGTCTTCACAAAATACAACTTCAACAACAAGAACATCAACTGCGACCAGGTAAACCATGTCCTAAACGAAACATGTTGGGAAAATGTCTTAAATGACATGGATCCAAACCAGTGCCTTGAAAGGATCAACTTCCTGGTAGCCGAAGCATGTTCTAGGCATATTCCCCTAAGAAAGAAGAAGAGCAGGAGTAAACTGGAGAGAAAAAGATGCTCCCTCTACAGAAGACGACGAAGAGTCACTGAGCTCCTCAGGAGTGCTAGAATATCTGATACACGAAAGGAGGCGCTGACCAGGGAAGTGGAAACTATCGAACTTAAGCTAAATGACTCTTACAGGAACCAGGAGAGGCAGGAGGAGCTTAAAGCTATTAGTGAAATTGAAAGAAATTCAAAATATTTCTTTTCATATGCCAAAAACAAGGCAAATACCACATCTAGTATCGGGCCCTTACTCAGACAGGATGGGACTTACACAGATGACAACAAGGAAATGAGTGAAATATTCAAATCCCAGTACGACTCTGTGTTTAGTGAACCACTAATCGGTCTGAGGATCGACGACCCAAATTATTTCTTCATGAATGAGCCTCAAAACTCCATAAATGTATGCCAGATTTCCGACATTACCCTAACTCCGATAGATTTCGAAAAAGCCACTGACAACATGCCTATGCACTCAGCCCCGGGCCCAGACTCGTGGAACTCTGTTTTCATTAAGAACTGCAAGAAACCCCTCTCGCATGCCCTAAGTACACTATGGAGGAGGAGCTTGGACATGGGTGAAATTCCACAGTCACTTAAAACAACGGATATAGCCCCACTCCATAAAAGTGGCAGCAAAGCATTAGCTAAGAACTATAGACCAATAGCTCTGACGTCCCACATCATAAAAATCTTTGAAAGAGTGCTAAGAAGCAGGATTGCAAATCACCTGGATTCCCAAAATCTGCACAATCCAGGGCAACATGGGTTCAGGGCAGGTCGCTCCTGCCTCTCACAACTACTGGATCACTGTGACATGGCCTTGGATGCACTGGAAGAAAATCAGAATGCAGATGTAATATACACAGACTTTGCAAAAGCATTTGACAAATGCGATCATGGCGTAATAGCCCATAAAATACGTGCTAAAGGAATAACTGGGAAAGTGGGGAGATGGATCTTCAACTTCCTAACAAATCGAACACAAAGATTAGTGGTCAACAGAGTTAAATCGGAGGCTGCCATAGTGAAGAGCTCTGTTCCACAAGGCACAGTACTCGCCCCCATCTTATTCCTCATCCTCATATCAGACATAGACAGAGATATACACCACAGCACCGTATCATCCTTTGCGGATGATACTAGGATCTGCATGAGGCTGTCATCTGCTGAGGACGCGGTTAACCTCCAAGAAGATATAAACAAAGTTTTCCAGTGGGCAACGGTAAACAATATGATGTTCAATGAGGACAAATTCCAACTACTCCGTTATGGAAAACTGGAGGAGATAATAACTAGAACAGAGTATACTACTGACTCCGGCCATACAATAGAGCGGAAAAATAATGTAAGGGACCTGGGAGTAGTAATGTCTAAGGATCTCACTTTCAAGGATCACAACAGTGCCACGATAGAACGTGCAAAGAAAATGATAGGATGGATAATGAGAACTTTCAAAACGAGAGATGCCAAGCCAATGATGATCCTTTTCAAATCACTTGTTCTCTCTAGGCTGGAATACTGCTGTACATTAACATCTCCATTCAAAGCAGGTGAAATCGCAGATCTAGAGAGTGTACAGAGATCCTTTACTGCACGTATAAGTTCTGTCAAGCACCTTAATTACTGGGAACGCTTGGAAGCACTTGACTTGTACTCGTTGGAACGCAGGAGGGAGAGATATATCATAATCTACACTTGGAAAATCTTGGAAGGAATGGTCCCAAATCTGCACACAGAAATCACTCCCTACGAAAGTAAAAGACTGGGCAGACGATACAAAATGCCCCCAATAAAAAGTAGGGGCGCCATTGGTACACTAAGGGAAAACACCATAAGTGTCCGGGGCCCAAAACTGTTCAACAGCCTCCCATCAAGCATTAGGAGAATTGCCAATAAGCCCCTGGCTGCCTTCAAGAGAGAGCTGGACAGATACCTAAAGTCAGTGCCGGATCAGCCGGGCTGTGGCTAGTACGTTGGACTGCGTGCGGCCAGCAGTAACAGCCTAGTTGATCCATTTGGAGGCCTGGTCATGGACCGGGCCGCGGGGGCGTTGATCCACGGAATAACCTCCAGGTAACCTCCAGATAACCAGGTATGCAACAGCTCTTAGCTTATAAATAAAGTTAGAGACCCTTAAATTAAAGTTAGAAACCCTTGAAAAACCCTGTGTCATAGAGAGAGAGAAAATTACGTACTGAGAAAAGGAGGAAGGAAGAGGAAAACAGGGAATACAACATGGAAGACAACAGAAGGAGTAGGCAGATAAAAAGGCACGGAGAAGAGACAATACTAAAGAAAGCAGAGAGAAAATGAAACACATAAGAAAGCAGGAGAAACAATGAAAGATAATAAAGACAAGAATAGGGATATATATAAGGGAGCGAAGGTATGAGGGCAGGTAGTGGAGCCATCAAAAGGAGTAATTACCTTGTTCTATAAGCAGTGCTCCCCTGGGTGGTGGGGGGACAAGAGGGGAGAAAACTCTCCCCACCACCCCTTGTTTCTTCCCCACAACTCCTCTAGTTCCTTCTCCACCCTCCGAGTTACCTTCCCATTCTCTCTAGATGCTAGTTTTCTTCCCACCATCTCCTTGTTTCTTCCTCATTACCTCTAGTTCCATGCCTTCAAACAGAGAACTGGTTTCCGCACGCATTACAGTACCTCGATTTTTGCAGGATCTAAAAAAGCAACAATACTTGTATCCAAATATCTTACCACCAACAACAGCAAAGAAGAAAATTAGGTTCCATAATAAGCGTTTATTAAAAGAATAAGCCACTTTTTGCATAGATTTATAGTCAGAAAATATACAATACACACTCACATGGATATGTTCAGGGGAGGAGAGACAGAAGCATAGGGAGCATACTGGAATAAAGTCTTGGGTAGGTTTGGGAAGGGGTGGTTTTGATGAAGACTCGCCCTGTATGGGTCAGTAGGCCTTCTGCAGTGCTCCTCCATTCTTATGTTCTTTTATAAGAACCTTGTAAGTTATCAGAATATGATTTTGGGGATCACAGCCCCCGTGGCTCAGTCCCAGACCAGGTCTCCTAGTTGATGATCTGTGGAGGTGAGATGAGTGATGTAGACAAATGGTTCTGAGAACCGACAGGCTGATAAATTAGGCACAAGTACAACACTGCTGATCTTCATAAAAATTTCTCTGCTTTGGACTGAAGAAACCACTGGATGGGGATACGTTTCCAAAACAAAGATTCCCAAGTGTTGGACAGGTGTTGAGGTGAGTGATATCACTGGGGTGAAGAATGGCGGACTCGAAAGTATCGTCTGTGTGACCACACCAGCAGTGTTACTTTGAGAAAAAAAAATGGGTCTGTCACAGGTGTGGATATATCTTCTGTCTGCAACCCTGGATGATGTGTGAAGGATACTGTAGCTTTGTGGTATTACTTATGATGTTACACTGATCTTCTAGATATTCAAAGCTATAGAGCCTTAAGTCTCTTGGGAAAAACAATCAAACCTCGCCACTTTCTTTTATTATGGTGATGGGAGAAGTGTATTAGGTCTTTCTTGTTGGAAGGCTTGCTTTAGACTTTCACCATGAGTTGTTGGTCTAGTTTGATAAGCTGGACATCAAGAAACAGAAAAGAAGTATACACGTCAACATCAAGTGATGATGATACCCTTTAACTTTTAAAGGAGTGGACTGGAAAGGCCTTGGTCAGATGGTCAGAAACTCCTGTGGCCCGTCATCTGAGAAAACTCCGCGTCAGGAGGCATTTGTCTTGTTTTCTGGCGAATCTTACCTACCCTGCCCTTAGCAACAGGAAGGTTGTCGTCTTGTTTCCTGCTCATCCTCAGGATTGAAGGTTCAACTGGGTTCAAGCTGCTTTTGGAGTTTACACAGCTAAAGCGTCTGGTCGTGGTTATAAGGAAGCAATCCATTTATCGTGCTAAGTTATAATTGAAGAGATGATGCTGGTTTTGACCCAATGGCTATGACGAACGTCTGTCTGTGTGTTGTGCTGCTGAATTCTAGCAAACGAAACTAATACAAAGTTCGGTGGGGTATACAAAACCTTGACAAGGTGGAAGAAGCTCCACGTCTGGCCTTATCTTTCTTCGTAGTAGATCAAAAGCTTGGTCTTCAAGGATCTTGATGCATAGTGATTAAGATGGCGGAACTAAATACCTTGACTACACTCTTTGATCATATGACCTGCATCCACAGGGTATGTAAAGTAAAAGGACACAAGTGCAACTAATGTGACATTTATTGTGGCAACGTTTCGCTCTCCAGGAGCTTTATCAAGGAGAGCGAAACGTTGCCACAATAAATGTCACATTAGTTGCACTTGTGTCCTTTTACTTTACATATTGTCGGTAATTCTACCAACTTTATTACAATCCACAGGGTAACTGATCAGCGTATTTTCCTAACTCTGTATGTGAGACCTGGAGGAAGAAACTATACTGATGCCAACAATAAACATGAAAGGACACAATGCATTCGCTTAAAACATCTTTATTGCTCCTGAGTCATGAATCACTCCAAATGATACACTGGCAAAACAGTATATGTACGCTGTATACAGCAAAGAACGTGGCTTCTCCAGTCCAATACAGAGACGAACGGTGAAAGATGAGGTAGAGAATGAGGTAATCAGTCCCTCAGCCTGGAGTCGATGTGTCCAGGCCATCATTCCCAAACATAACTCATACCATTCCGAAACCTACACTCACCATTCCCTACCACAACATCCATTCCCAAACATTGAAATCCTTCACAGAAGAGGACAGGGGCTCCCTACCTCCCCATTCCCCTCAATCCCCCTCCTCTTTCCACCACTCCCTCCCCCTTCCTATTCCGATTCCAGGACCCACTCAGAAGTCCCAGCTAATTGGGAATGGATGAGGAGCGTCGGGAATCAGCGGGAACAATTAGCTAGCCACGAGAGGTCGCCCTAACCATTCCAAATGACTCAGTAGAGGACAATAATGGTTGATCAGGCTATTACCCAACCTGGGACCCTCTCCACGGCTGTTATGATGCTTGGTGTTTAGTTATGCTATTGTTGTTGTTGCTACTGTTGCTTCTGCAGCTGATGTTGTTACTGTTGTTATGATGCTTGTTTTTTTAGTTCTACTGTTGTTGTTGTTGCTACTGTTGCTTCTGCAGCTGATGTTGTTACTGTTGTCATGATGCTTGGTGTTTAGTTCTGCTATTGTTGCCACTGTTGCTTCTGCAGCTGATGTTGTTACTGTTATGATGCTTCGTGTTTACTTCTGCTGTTGTTGTTGTTACTGCTGTTGTTGCTGCAGCTGATGCTGTTACTGTTGTTATGGTAACTGGTCTTTAGTTCTGCTGTTCCTGTTACTGCTATTGTTGCTGCAGCTGGTGTTGTTACTGTTGTTATGATGACTGGTGTTTAGTTATGCTGTTACTGTTACTACTGTTGTTGCTGCAGCTGATGCTGTTACTGTTGTTATGATTGGTGATTAGTTCTGCTGGTGTTGCTGTTGTTGCTGCAGCTGATGCTGTGATGACTGGAATCTAGTTCTGCTGCTGTAGTCACTCTTGTAGTTGCTGCTGATGTTGTTACTGCTCTTATGAGGCCTGCTGTTCAGTTCTGCCGCTGTTGTTGTTACAGCTGATGCGTAACGTTGAAGACAAATCCCCTAAACCAAGATTCCAAAACGTTGCTGCCTGAGAAAAGTGTTATTCATCACTGATGGTGCGCAGTACCGTCTACTAGAAGAATGAGACAGATGTGCAACACTTGGGAATCTTTATTCAGACGTTTCGCCAATCGAATCCGGTAATATTCTCTGTAATGGATTGATAGCGTCACTGGCAGCCAAAACGTCAATTTAAATGCTGCATATGTGTGTGTTCTACTTGTTAGTAAACATTAATAATTAACACTGAAGACGGTTGAAAAATTTGAGGTTTTGAGGTGTTCAGTCCCTCAGTCTTGGTAGAAGTAAATCTGAGGTGTTCAGTCCCTCAGTCTTGGTAGAAGTAAATCTGAGGTGTTCAGTCCCTCAGTCTTGGTAGAAGTAAGTCTGAAGTGTTCAGTCCCTCAGTCGTGCTCAAACTAGAGCCATATGGATGTACTGTAGTTTTACTGACTGGAAGTACAAGTGAGGCAGTTGAAGATGGTGTCACAAGAAGCGGGGCCCACATGCAGGTCTACTTGCCCATGCTAGGCAAGTCTCTCTCAACGCTAACCCTTCTCAGAAAATTGCCAATTAGTTACATAGCATTAAGAGTAAGAAAATCACAATACCATGACTGGAACAATACACAAATAACCCGCACATAGGAGAGAGGAACTTACCACGACGTTTCGGTCCGACTTGTGATATTTACAAGTCACACACGATACCCAGGTGTTACTGTGTCACAGAAGCAACGTTGTATAAATGGAATGGTATATAAATGGATGAATTAGAGACGTGTGCAACACCTGGGTATCTTTATTTGAAGGGTTTCGCTAGCCAGTGGTTTTGTCAGTCCATTACACAGGTGAAATACGAAGACAGTGGAAGATGAAGTAGTCAGTCCCTCCGATTTGAAGAACTACGCACAGAAGACAGTGGAAGATGAAGTAGTCAGTCCCTCCGATTTGAAGAACTACGCACAGAAGACAGTGGAAGGCTGAGGGACTGATTACCTCATCTCCCACTGGCTTCGTATATCCTTTCTGTATTGAAGTGAAAATGCCATATCTTCAAACAATGAAAGCCAGGTGTTGAAAGCCAGGTGTTGAAAGCCAGGTGTTGAAAGCCAGGTGTTGAAAGCCAGGTGTTGAAAGCCAGGTGTTGCACGTGTCTGACTCATCATCTTCTTTGTATCGTATAACCAACATTGTAATGATACTTGTATCAGTCCCTTCTATAAATATCTGACTGAAGAAACCTGTTATGCAAGCGAAACGTCTCGGCAATAAATATACTCAAGTGTTGTACATGTATCTCATTCATCAAATGGAAAGAAAAAAAACATGTGAAAGAGCTGGGAGTAATTATGTTAGTTGAACTTTCTTTCAAAGAACACAATAAGATCAATGTCACGATTGCCAGGAAGATGACGGGGTGGATAATATAAATTTTCAAAACCAGGGAAATAATGTCAATGATGACACTTTTTAAATAACTTGTGCTCTGTCATCTGGAATATTGTTCAATGTTGACGGCCCCGTTCAGGGCAGGAGAAATATCAGAGCTGGAACAGATACAGAGATCGTTTATGGTCCACATAGAGTCAATAAAGTATTTAAATTACTGGGAATACCTTAAAGTTCTAAATATGTACTCAGTGGAGCAGAGAAGAAAGAGATGCATGATAATATATACCTGGAAAGTACTCGAGGGCCTGGTCCCAAGTCTACACACCGCCATAACATCATACTGAAGTGAGAGATATGGGAGAAAGTTGTGCAAAACAGGTATACAATACCGACAAGATGAAAGTTAAGACACTTATGCAACATCTGGTTATCTTTATTGTAGACGTTTCGCCATCCAGTGGCTTTATCAATACATATTCTTTGGACATAATAAGAAAACTGAAGAACTATATACAAAAGATGAGGTAATCAGTCCCTCAGCCTTGGAGGTGGTGGTCGTAGAGATTCTTTCAAAATCTCTACAACCACGGTGCTCTAAACACCACCTCCAAGGCTGAGGGACTGATTACCTCATCTTTTGTATATAGTTCTTCAGTTTTCTTATTATGTCCAAAGAATCTGTATTGATAAAGCCACTGGATGGCGAAACGTCTACAATAAAGGTAACCAGATGTTGCACAAGTGTCTTAACTTTCATCATGGGAGGAAGTGCAAAATATACCCAGTGAAAAGCATGAGCACCGTGGGCACAAAAAGGGAACACTATATCAACATCCGTGGCCCCAGACTATTCAACATCTTACCAGAAGATATCAGAAACACTGCTGGGACAAGGAAACTGACAAGTATCTTCGCCATGTAGCAGATCAACCACGCCGTGATGAGTATGTGACCTGTCAGCCTGGTGACCTGTCTGTAAGCCTGATGACCTGTCTGTCACCCTGATAACTTTTTTATCATCTTGATGACCTGTCTGTCATCCTCCTGACCTATCAGCCTGGTGACCTGTCTATCATCCTGATGACCATGTGGCATAATTCCATCCCTCTAATCAGCCATTACGAACTTACCAAATCATAGCAAAGGAGTGTGTCAACCCTTTTCCCCATTACCCATACGCCTCCATTCCCTATCACTTCCCATCACCCAGCCTATCCCTGCTGTGACCTTCATCCCATGTGACCTAGCTCTTCTCCAGCTATCTTTCCTCTCCCCTATTGACTCCGTCTTCCTCCTAGTGACCCCATACCCCTTTCTCTAAGTGACCCTATACCCCTTCCTCTTAGTGACCCCATTCCCCTTCCTCAAAGAAACCTTTCATCTTATGTCTTCTACGCATTTCTCCATACACTATGCTTCTTCCTTCGCAATGGTCTTCTTCACACATAACGACCCCATACCCCTTCCTTAAAGACTCAGAAACCCCTTCCTCAAAGGCCCAATACTCTTTCCTTAAAGGCCCAATACCCCATTCTCAAAGGCCCGATACCCCTTCCTCAAAAGAGCCCTATGCCCTTTCCTCAAAAGGGTTCATACGTCAATTCCTCAAAAGGGCCCATATGCCCCTTCCTCAAAGGCCCCCATACCCCTTCCTCAAAGGCACCATACCCCTTCCTCAAAGACCCTCCATACCCCTTCCCTCAGCAACCAGTTAGCGCTCTTGTAGTCCAGTACCCCAGGCTGTAATTTCTTCTTAGTTGGGCACTGAACCACAGCTGGGCACGCCCGAGCCAATCACAGCTCAAGAACCTTGTTTACGCCCTGATTACATCTCATAACTGAAGCTCGGGCAGTGGGTATCTCCGGCTTTACTCCCAATTTATAGCACCGTGGGTATTTGGGCACGGATGATAGTCTCTCGGCTATTGGTCTAACCCCTCCACTACTCAGCCAATCGCTGCTCTCATCTCAAAACGGGAACTCAGATGAGCACTGTTACCCTTCCTTGGGTCAAATCTAATTGACACTCATTCCTCAGGCGTTGTCTGACTCTAAGGGTTTAGCGCTTCCCGATGAATAATAATAACAATAATAACTGGGGCTCTTGATGGGTGGTTGATTAGTTAATGAAGTTTAAAGCCTATCTACTACACGAGAATCATTCAGGCTACATAAAACCTTTCCACCACCAGACAAGAATACTTAAATCCCTAAAAACAGTGTATATACAATGAAATAAAAAAAAATTTAGTGTATATATCCTGTGGCGAGGGTTACGATACCCTGAATGTATACTCGCAGGAAATCATAGTCAGAATGTCCCTAGTTTATTGTGGCTAGTTTATTGTGTACCTTATATCCATGGATGGTAGTGGCTAGTATACTGTGTACCTCATATCCATCCATGGATGGTGGTGGCTAGTATACTGTGTACCTCATATCCATCCATGGATGGTAGTGGCTAGTATACTGTGTACCTCATATCTATCCATGGATGGTGGTGGCTAGTATACTGTGTACCTCATATCCATCCATGGATGGTAGTGGCTAGTATACTGTGTACCTCATATCCATCCATGGATGGTAGTGGCTAGTATACTGTGTAGCTCATATTCATCCTGTGGATGGCAGTGGCTAGTATACTGTGTACCTCATATCCATCCATGGATGGTAGTGGCTAGTATACTGTTCACCTCATATCCATCCTGTGGATGGTAGTGGCTAGTATACTGTGTACCTCATATCCATCCATGGATGGTAGTGGCTAGTTTATTGTGTACCTCAGATTAATCATATGGATGATGGCGCGAGAGCATACGGATACACAGGAACTAGGCCCCAAAAGGGTTAACAAGAGTACAACTGGATTTATATCTACAATTCTTTTATCAGTTGCAAACAATATTAAGAAAATTTGATTAATATGTCTGGTATGTTATTTTTAATAATAAAATAACTTGACGTATCACATTGGTTATTATACTGTCTCCACGTAAAGTCTGAAGATAATTCACAAATATAAGCAACGTAATTTACTTATACTCTCACTGTTAGACCATAGACCTCATAACGAAATATCTTCCTCCCCTCCCCGTATCCTCTAGCAAATTTTTCAGGTAATGTTATAGGCTACCCGCGGCCCGAGGACCGCATGTGGCCCTTCTAGGAAATGGATGCGGCCCTCACGTGAAATTATGAGTTCACGTTTATGTAGATTCCTCACTGCACAGTGTTAATAATTACAAAATATTTAAAGTAATTTCACACCAGGACCTTAACACCGCCTCTAACAACCAGCTTTCACTTCTAGTGTATTAACCTGTACCTGGTGTGCATGATTTACCTGGACCTGGTGTGCATGATTAACCTGTACCTGGTGTGTATGATTTACCTGTACCTGGTGTGCATGATTAACCTGTACCTGGTGTGTATGATTTACCTGTACCTGGTGTGTATGATTAACCTGTACCTGGTGTGCATGATTAACCTGTACCTGGTGTGCATGATTAACCTGTACCTGGTGTGCATGATTAACCTGTACCTGGTGTGCATGATTAACCTGTACCTGGTGTGCATGATTAACCTGTACCTGGTGTGTATGATTAACCTGTACCTGGTGTGTATGATTTACCTGTACCTGGTGTGCATGATTTACCTGTACCTGGTGTGTATGATTTACCTGTACCTGGTGTGCATGATTAACCTGTACCTGGTGTGCATGATTAACCTGTACCTGGTGTGCATGATTAACCTGTACCTGGTGTGCGTGATTTACCTGTACCTGGTGTGTATGATTTACCTGTACCTGGTGTGTATGATTTACCTGTACCTGGTGTGCGTGATTTACCTGTACCTGGTGTGCGTGATTTACCTGTACCTGGTGTGTATGATTTACCTGTACCTGGTGTGCGTGATTTACCTGTACCTGGTGTGTATGATTTACCTGTACCTGGTGTGCGTGATTTACCTGGATACAACTGGTAACTGCGGCTCTCCTTAAATCTGGCTTTTCAAATTGGCTCTTTCATACATAAAGGCTGAGGACTACTGTTACAGGCTGCCCTGAGAGATGACACTACTGTTACAGGCTGCCCTGAGAGATGACACTACTGTTACAGGCTACCCTGAGAGATGACACTACTGTTACAGGCTGCCCTGAGAGATGACACTACTGTTACAGGCTACCCTGAGAGATGACACTACTGTTACAGGCTGCTCTGAGAGATGACACTACTGTTACAGGCTACCCTGAGAGATGACACTACTGTTACAGGCTACCCTGAGAGATGACACTACTGTTACAGGCTACCCTGAGAGATGACACTACTGTTACAGGCTGCTCTGAGAGATGACACTATTGTTACAGGCTACCCTGAGAGATGACACTTCTGTTACAGGCTGGCCTGAGAGATGACACTTCTGTTACAGGCTGCCCTGAGAGATGACACTTCTGTTACAGGCTGCCCTGAGAGATGACACTTCTGTTACAGGCTGCCCTGAGAGATGACACTTCTGTTACAGGCTGCCCTGAGAGATGACACTTCTGTTACAGGCTGCCCTGAGAGATGACACTTCTGTTACAGTATGCCCTGAGAGATGACACTACTGTTACAGGCTACCCTGAGAGATGACACTTCTGTTACAGGCTGCCCTGAGAGATGACACTTCCCAAGTGGTAGTAATACCAACTATGCTGGAAGGAAACCTTTGAAGCTGCCGTAGCTGATTAACCTTTAATGAAATATTTGACGATATCCTCAGTACCCTACTGAAGTTTCCCAGCTCAAGCTGACACTACTGAAGTTTCCCAGTTCAGGTTGACACTATAAAGTCTCTCAGCTCAAGCTGACACTACTAAAGTCTCCCAGCTCAGGCTGACACTACTAAAGTCTCCCAGCTCAGGCTGACACTACTAAAGTCTCCCAGCTCAGGCTGACACTACTAAAGTCTCCCAGCTCAGGCTGACACTACTAAAGTCTCCCAACTCAGACTGACACTACTAAAGTCTCCCAGCTCAGGCTGACACTGCTGATGTATCTCAGCTCAGGCTGACACTACTAAAGTCTCCCAGCTCAGGCTGACACTACTAAAGTCTCCCAGCTCAGGCTGACACTACTAAAGTCTCCCAGCTCAGGCTGACACTACTAAAGTCTCCCAGCTCAGGCTGACACTACTAAAGTCTCCCAACTCAGGCTGACACTACTAAAGTCTCCCAGCTCAGGCTGACACTGCTGATGTATCTCAGCTCAGGATGACACTACTAAAGTCTCCCAGCTCAGGCTGACATATATCAACATTCTGTATGATCACCATCTTGTGTGACGAGGATCATACACAGGGATCATAGGTTTGGCTGATTGGGTAATGGAGTTTAAAACCTATCTACTGCACGGTGAGTCACCCCCAGTCAAGAATATTTTAATCTCTTAAAAATTATTAAAGTAACGTCACAATGTACATATATATACACAGAAATGCATACAACTTACGATGTAGATACTGTCACAGGCTTTTTTTTTTCTATACGTAGTTTGAAGTCTGTAGTCCTGAGAACCTTGACTAAGAAAAGTACAGTGACAGAACCTACTGATTTCCAAGCGATAAGTAGAAAATTCTCTTCGTGACTGACGAGTTTTTCAAGACTGGTATATCGAAGTTGAAAACTGAATTAGTTTTGGAGTGTCTAGTTGATAATTTGGAAACTTTATTACGTTTGAAAAATCTTTCATCTACTGCTGCACAAATAACACCCTTTTTTCCCCCGATCCCAGTGAGAACGACACCACGATCACTGCTACCTTCTGAACAAACTGTGAACTTATAAAGAACACCATCACTCACCCTCGGTCACTCTACCTCATGAACAAACCGTGACCTTTAGTCACTCTGCTCAGGACAGGAACAAGTGTAGAAGTCTTCAAGAGGAAACCAGACAAGTGTCTCTATCAAGTGCCAGATCAACTTAACTGTGAAGGATATGTGGGCCAGCTGGTCTCTAGCAGACGAGCGTGGTCCAGGGCCACCAGCAGCATCAGACGAGCGTGGTCCAGGACCACCACCAGCACCAGACGAGCGTGGTCCAAGACCACCAGCAGCAACAGACGAGCGTAGCCCGGGGCCACCAGCAGCACCAGACGAGCGTGGCCCGGGGCCACCAGCAGCACCAGACGAGCGTGGCCCGGGGCCACCAGCAGCACCAGACGAGCGTGGTCCAGGACCACCAGCAGCACCAGACGAGCGTGGCCCGGGGCCACCAGCAGCACCAAACGAGCGTGGCCCAGGACCACCAGCAGCACCAGACGAGCGTGGCCCGGGGCCACCAGCAGCACCAGACGAGCGTGGTCCAGGACCACCAGCAGCACCAGACGAGCGTGGCCCGGGGCCACCAGCAGCACCAGACGAGCGTGGCCCGGGGCCACCAGCAGCACCAGACGAGCGTGGTCCAGGGCCACCAGCAGCACCAGACGAGCGTGGCCCAGGACCACCAGCAGCACCAGACGAGCGTGGCCCGGGGCCACCAGCAGCACCAGACGAGCGTGGCCCGGGGCCACCAGCAGCACCAGACGAGCGTGGTCCAGGACCACCAGCAGCACCAGACGAGCGTGGCCCGGGGCCACCAGCAGCACCAGACGAGCGTGGCCCGGGGCCACCAGCAGCACCAGACGAGCGTGGTCCAGGGCCACCAGCAGCACCAGACGAGCGTGGCCCGGGGCCACCAGCAGCACCAGACGAGCGTGGCCCGGGGCCACCAGCAGCACCAGACGAGCGTGGCCCGGGGCCACCAGCAGAACCAGACGAGCGTGGCCCGGGGCCACCAGCAGCACCAGAGGAGCGTGGCCTGGGGCCACCAGCAGCACCAGACGAGCGTGGCCCGGGGCCACCAGCAGCACCAGACGAGCGTGGCCCGGGGCCACCAGCAGCACCAGACGAGCGTGGCCCGGGGCCACCAGCAGCACCAGACGAGCGTGGCCCGGGGCCACTAGCAGCACCAGAGGAGCGTGGCCTGGGGCCACCAGCAGCACCAGACGAGCGTGGCCCAGGACCACCAGCAGCACCAGACGAGCGTGGTCCAGGACCACCAGCAGCAACAGACGAGCGTAGCCCGGGGCCACAAGCAGCACCAGACGAGCGTGGCCCGGGGCCACCAGCAGCACCAGACGAGCGTGGCCCGGGGCCACCAGCAGCACCAGACGAGCGTGGCCCGGGGCCACCAGCAGCACCAGAGGAGCGTGGCCTGGGGCCACCAGCAGCACCAGACGAGCGTGGCCCGGGGCCACCAGCAGCACCAGACGAGCGTGGCCCGGGGCCACCAGCAGCACCAGACGAGCGTGGCCCGGGGCCACCAGCAGCACCAGACGAGCGTGGTCCAAGACCACCAGCAGCACCAGAGGAGCGTGGCCTGGGGCCACCAGCAGCACCAGACGAGCGTGGCCCAGGACCACCAGCAGCACCAGACGAGCGTGGTCCAGGACCACCAGCAGCAACAGACGAGCGTAGCCCGGGGCCACCAGCAGCACCAGACGAGCGTGGCCCGGGGCCACCAGCAGCACCAGACGAGCGTGGCCCGGGGCCACCAGCAGCACCAGACGAGCGTGGCCCGGGGCCACCAGCAGCACCAGAGGAGCGTGGCCTGGGGCCACCAGCAGCACCAGACGAGCGTGGCCCGGGGCCACCAGCAGCACCAGACGAGCGTGACCCGGGGCCACCAGCAGCACCAGACGAGCGTAGCCCCGGGCCACCAGCAGCACCAGACGAGCGTGGCCCAGGACCACCAGCAGCACCAGACGAGCGTGGTCCAAGACCACCAGCAGCACCAGACGAGCGTGGTCCAGGACCACCACCAGCACCAGACGAGCGTGGTCCAGGACCACCAGCAGCAACAGACGAGCGTAGCCCGGGGCCACCAGCAGCACCAGACGAGCGTGGCCCGGGGCCACCAGCAGCACCAGACGAGCGTGGTCCAGGACCACCACCAGCACCAGACGAGCGTGGTCCAGGACCACCAGCAGCAACAGACGAGCGTAGCCCGGGGCCACCAGCAGCACCAGACAAGCGTGGCCCGGGGCCACCAGCAGCACCAGACGAGCGTGGCCCGGGGCCACCAGCAGCACCAGACGAGCGTGGTCCAGGACCACCACCAGCACCAGACGAGCGTGGTCCAGGACCACCAGCAGCAACAGACGAGCGTAGCCCGGGGCCACCAGCAGCACCAGACAAGCGTGGCCCGGGGCCACCAGCAGCACCAGACGAGCGTGGCCCGGGGCCACCAGCAGCACCAGAATGATACAAACCTTGGTAATAGATACCCACAAATTGGTTTAGAAAGACGAGTCAGCAAACATTGAGACATAGAAAACGTTCGAAGTGATCAAGGTCTCAGGACCGAAACGTTTCCTAATAAATAGCGTTTGCTGACGTGTCTTTCTAAACCAGTAACAGAATGGTTGATCATAAAGACACAGGAACAAAACTTAGGTATCTTCATTGCTAAAACATTTGACCAAAGTTGTTGGCCTGATTACGTCATCTTCATTTCACTACTACACCTGATGTCTCTGTATTTGACTGATGAAGTCTACTGTGTAGGCGAAACGTTTCATCAATAAATATATTCAACTGTTGCACATGTGTCTTAATCATCAACTTGTCGGTATTTTATGCCATTATCAACATAACAGGATGAACATCAAAATGGTATACAATACCGACAGGTTGTTAGGTAAGACACATATGCAACAGTTAGACAACTTGGACAAAAAGTTGTCTAACTGTTGCATATGTGTCTTACCTAACATCAACATAACAGACTGGCTGACCAGAAACGTCTGACCCAGGACCGAGCGAGGCACTTCTCACCGTTCAGAATTCACCAGGACACAGTCCCACCAAGGACACAGTTGAGAGTAAGACACATGTGCAACATCTGGGTATCTTTATTGTAGACGTTTCGCCATCCAGTGGCTTTATCAATACAAATTCTAGGACACACCTAGTTATGTCCTAGAATTTGTATTGATAAAGCCACTGGATGGCGAAACGTCTACAATAAAGATACCCAGATGTTGCACATGTGTCTTACTCTCATCTTGTCGGTATTATATACCATTTCGTACACAAGGACACAGTTACAGCTGGTGTTTACAACATATTGATTGCAGTATATAAGCCCCTCCGCGCATATGCTGTATTCTTATTAAGACTGATTACATAGACTCTAGACTGAGGGACTGATTACCTCAAACTCCATCTGATCTTCACCACATTTTTTTGTAATGGACTGACGAAGCCACTCTTTGAGGAAACGTTTTCTCAGTAAAGATATGCAAATGTTGCACACGTATCTAATTTATCAAGATGTAATGTTGTAGACACAGGTGAAACAGCCAGAAATTTAATCATAAATCTATAGGAGCATCAGTAAGCCTGCAGAGTATATACAACCCTGAATGATGCACCACATCATTCACAACTCGTTCACTGAAAACAAGCATATTCACTCCAGAAGAATGAGAGAGTTGATGGTGTCTAGAATCTTCACCCATTCATGTCACTGATAGTATACCACGGCTTTGAGGGGACTTGAGCTAGAGTTCGTCACGGCCACGCTAGCTGGAGATTCGTCTGTAAAAACTTGCATTTGTGGTCACACTGGTGCCTGTGCTAACCTTCCTATGGTGTAGAAATATACCTAGTTGGATGAATCTTATTGTGGCTAGCTGGTCTAGTGGCTAACGCGACGGGCTGGAGTTTTGAGACTCTCTGATCGCGGGTTCTAACCCCGCCCGTGGTATGGTTTGTTAGCATAACACAAAAATGGTTTTCATAGTATATCTGCTGTCTCTTTCAGTATCCATTGTGATCATGGTTAGTGGACTGCATAGGCCTTATTTTTAGTGTGTGTGTGTGTGTGTGAGTGTACTCACCTATTTGTGGTTGCAGGGGTCGAGTCATACTTCCCGGCCCCGCCTCTTCGCTGGTCGCTACTACGTCCACTCTCTCCCTACTCCAATAGCTTTATCATACCTCTTCTTAAACCTATGTATGTATCCTTTGTGTGTGTGTGTGTGTGTGTGTGTGTGTATGTGTGTGTGTGTGTGTGTGTGTGTGTGTGTGTGTGTGTGTGTGTGTGTGTGTGTGTGTGTGTGTGTGTGTGTGTGCACCCCAGGCGCCCACCTTCATTACATTACCACCCAACACATACACTTCTCAAGCACTAAACTTACGCAGCATAAAGCCCTCCAGATCTCCCATGATAATAAGAATTACATATTTCTCGCACCGTTAATAAAGATTTATTACCAGCTGTCTTCAGGCAGCTGTATTAATAAAAATAAAATGGCATTTATTCCAGGATGGCAGGTCTTGCAGTGGTCATCTCACGTTGTCAAGGAGACGTAGCTGCAGCATCATCTGTAATTGCATCAGGCGGAGATAAAAACAAAGCTAGAGTCTTATTTGTCCCTAAAATTATCGCTAATAAAACCCGTGGAGGGCCAAGAGCTGCTAGTCCACCGTTATATCGTTCTTTGAGTATACCCATCATATCTCCTCAGCACACCTTCACCGGTGATCTACCCTGGTATGCTGCGCTATATTAGCGTCTGGTAAGAATACCTCTCCGCTGAGGTATACGATTATATTCGGTTATATTCTCCATGATAGACCCCACCTCGCTCCCCTGGGGTAAGAAGGCACCAAGCGCCACAGAGCTGACCCACCTGTAGTGCTGTCTTCCCCAGAAACGCTCTCCCAGGGTGTCATCGACCAAGAACACCAAATGGAACATTTACTTAAGCTTTTTATATAAAACACTCTTCCTCTTGCATTTCTGGGAGTAGGGCCAAGCAGCTCTATAAACTCTGAGAGTAGAGTCAAGAAGCTCTATAACTCTGAGATATGAAGGATTTCCTCGTAAAGACCAAGGAATCATAAAATGAAATTAGATTAAGGAACAAGTTATGTGTTTGTGTGAGGCAGTGTAACACTGTGTTGTGTTTGTGTGAGGCAGTGTAACACTGTGTTGTGTCTGTGTGAGGCAGTGTAACACTGTGCTGTGTTTGTGTGAGGCAGTGTAACACAATGTTGTGTTTGTTTGAGGCAGTGTAATACTGGGTTGTTTGTTTGAGGCAGTGTAACACTGTGTGTGTGTGTGTGTGTGTGTGTGTGTGTGTGAGGCAGTGTAACACTGTGTTGTGTTTGTGTGAGGCAGTGTAACACTGTGCTGTGTTTGTGTGAGGCAGTGTAACACTATGTTGTGTTTGTGTGAGGCAGTGTAATACTGGGTTGTGTTTGTGTGAGGCAGTGTAACACTGTGTTGTGTGTGTGTTGTGTGTGTGTGTGTGTGTGTGTGTGTGTGTGTGTGTGTGTGTGTGTGTGTGTGTGTGTGTGTGTGTGTGTGTGTGTGTGTGTGTGTGTGTGTTTGAGGCAGTGTAACACTGTGTTGTGTTTGTGTGAGGCAGGGTAACACTGTGTTGTGTGTGTGTGTGTGTGAGGCAGTGTAACACTGGGTTGTATGTGAGGCAGTGTAATACTGTGTTGTGTGTGTGAGGCAGTGCAACACTGGGTTGTGTTTGTGTGAGGCAGTGTAACACTGGGTTGTGTTTGTGTGAGGCAGGGTAACACTGTGTTGTATGTGAGGCAGTGTAATACTGTGTTGTGTGTGTGAGGCAGTGTAACACTGTGTTGTGTGTGTGAGGCAGTGTAACACTGTGTTGTGTCTGTGTGAGGCAGTGTAACACTGTGTTGTGTCTGTGTGACACAGTGTAACAATGTGTTGTGTGTGTGAGGCAGTGTAACACTGTGTTGTGTTTGTGTGAGGCAGTGTAACACTGGGTTGTGTTTGTGTGAGGCAGTGTAACACTGGGTTGTGTTTGTGTGAGGCAGGGTAACACTGTGTTGTGTGTGAGGCAGTGTAATACTGTGTTGTGTGTGTGAGGCAGTATAACACTGTGTTGTGTGTGTGAGGCAGTATAACACTGTGTTGTGTTTGTGTGAGGCAGTGTAACACTGTGTTGTGTCTGTGTGAGGCAGTGTAACACTGTGTTGTGTGTGTGAGGCAGTATAACACTGTGTTGTGTGTGTGAGGCAGTGTAACACTGTGTTGTGTCTGTGAGGCAGTGTAAAACTGTGTTGTGTTTGTGTGAGGCAGTGTAACACTGTGTTGTGTCCGTGTGAGGCAGTGTAACACTGTGTTGTGTCCGTGTGAGGCAGTGTAACACTGTGTTGTGTCCGTGTGAGGCAGTGTAACACTGTGTTGTGTTTGTGTGAGGCAGTGTAACACTGTGTTGTGTTTGTGTGTGTGAGGCAGTGTAACACTGTGCTGTGTTTGTGTGTGTGAGGCAGTGTAACACTGTGTTGCGTTTGTGTGAGGCAGTGTAAAACTGTGTTGTGTTTGTGTGAGGCAGTGCAACACTGTGTTGTGTTTGTGTGAGGCAGTGTAACACTGTGTTGTGTGTGTGTGTGAGGCAGTGTAACACTGTGTTGTGCTTGTGTGTGAGGCAGTGTAACACTGTGTTGTGTGTGTGTGTGAGGCAGTGTAACACTGTGTTGTGTTTGTGTGTGAGGCAGTGTAACACTGGGTTGTGTTTGTGTGAGGCAGTGTAACACTGTGTTGTGTGTGTGAGGCAGTGCAACACTGTGTTGTGTTTGTGTGAGGCAGTGTAACGTAACACTGTGTGTGTGTGTGTGTACTCACGTATTTGTACTCACCTATTTGTGGTTGCAGGGGTCGATTCATAGCTCCTGGCCCCGCCTCTTCACTGATTGCTACTGGGTCCTCTCTCTCCCTGCTCCATGAGCTTTATCATACCTCGCCTTAAAACTATGTATGTGTGTGTGTGTGTGTGTGTGAGGTAGTATAACACTATGTTGTATGTGTAAGGCAGTGTAACACTGTGTTGTGTTTGTGTGAGGCAGTGCAACACTGTGTTGAGTTTGTGAGAGGCAATGTAACAGTGTTGTGTGTATGAGGCAGTGTAACACTGTGTTGTGTGTGTGACGTAGTGTAACAGTGTTGTGTATGTGAGGCAGTGTAAGAATTAGTGTTGTGTGTAAAGCAGTGAGTGACGCATGGTGGCCTGAAGAATGCCATATGTCATTCTTCAGGTCACTATGCATTACTCACACCTCGCTCTCTGCCTATATATACCGTCTTTTTAGCCTCTGTATGTTAGAAGTGATCAAGGTCCCAGGACCGAAACGATTTTCTGATAAATATGTCCTAGTGTCTGCTTACGTGTTTTTCTAAACCAACTTGTCGGTATCTATTACCGACAAGTTGGTCTTTTCCTAGCTTACCACCCCGCCTTTGAGCGAAGCGCTTAAACTCACGTGAAATAAAGCCTTGCTCTACTTTGTCTTTATACTGTAGATAGCAAAGGCAGTTTTGAAGGTATTTATGTCATCTTCTAAGTTTCGGTATTTAATTGCTAATCTATCACGTAAAAAACTATATCAGATGTATTTGCTAAGTTCCGCACACCAGGGAAGACTCCTGGATCTCTGAAGAACACGTCAGATGTGTTGTATAAGTTATACACACTACTTAAAGAATACAAGACTCCTAGTTCACTTGAAGAATACGTCAGATGTATTTTATGAGTTCTACGCTCCACTTAAAGAAGGGAAGTCTCCTAGTTCTGGCAATAAGATGGCGCTTGTCCTCAAGGATCCTCAAGAAGAAGAAGAACCAGGTACTCTGGCGGTCCTAGCTACCCTCGGGGGAATCCTCCCTCCATGATTGACAGCCCGGATCATCCCCTGGTCTGAAAAATATGTCGCCGTGGTTATTTACGACCTTTTAAAGCGTTGTATTAGAGCGATACGAGACGTGTTGGTGCTGCGTTGGCCAGCAGACTGAAGGATGAGGTTGATTGCTGCCCTTAGGCCCGCTAGAAGGCGCTTGTGTCGGTGTGGCGCGCGGAGAGCTACGTAATAGCGGCAATACATTGCAATTTGAGCCGACTAATGTAATATGTGGAAGAGAACAGTGGGCACATTAGCCAGACACCCCGACTAACCCACGCTCCTTGCAAATGATAAGTTTAGGCAGGGGTAAGAGGCAGATTGTGGGTGAGACCATGGTGGATTCAAAGATGGGACGATTAGAATAGAGGGGGTTGAAGAAAAGAGAATGTGAGGTAAATATGGCCAGAGGTTAGATATCAAATGCCAGTTAAATATAGATGAAGATTTGAATAGAGGGAGTTGAAACGAGGATAATGTGTGGTGAGTCTGGTTAAAAATATTAACATAAATGAAGGTGAAAGAAAGAAAATGAAGGATGTGAAGGAAGGGGAGATTAACCAGTTCAGAAAAGAAAACTTAGAGAAGCAAGATGGATGAAGAAGAAGAAGTAGAAGCAGTAAAAGAAGAAATGGAAGCATATTAATAAGAAAGAAGAAAAAAAACGAAGAAAAAGAGAAGAAGACAAAGAAGAGAAAGATATTTTAACCTTGGTGGGTTGGTAACCCAGAAAAAACCACCAAGTCATGTGGTTTATTTCCATTTGGGATCCTTAGGTCCTCTTCCCCAGGATGCCACCCCTAACAGCCGGCTATCACCCAGGTACCTACATACCAGACACTACGTCAGGAACAGAGATACGTGTTTTGTGGGGAATGGGAGAGAAGGGAGAAGAAAATAGACAGTTTTTGTAGGGAATGCATGAGAAAGGAAAAAAATAGATAGTTTAATGTGAGGAATGGGTGGACATGGAATAGGAAATAGATAATTTTTTGTAGGTAATGAATGGGAAGCGGAAAAAGATATTGTTATGTGAGGAATGGGTGTAAAGGGAGAAGGAAACAGACTTTTTTTGTGGGGAATGGGTGAAGAGGGAAGGAATACGTTTTGTTTTTTGTATGGAATGGGTGAGGAGGAGGAGGAGGGAATATGATTGTCGGAGGGAAATGGGTGGGAAGAGGGGGAGGGAGAGGTGTGTTAGGGAGGGGGAGGGAGAGGTGTGTTAGGGAGGGGGGAGGGAGCGGTGGGTTAGGGAGGGGTAGGGAGAGGTGGGTTAGGGAAGGGAGGAAGGGAGAGGTGGGTTAGGGAGGGGGGAGTTAGAGGTGGGTTAGGGAAGGGAGGGAGGGAGGGAGAGGTGGGTTAGGGAAAGGAGGGAGGGAGAAGTGGGTTAGGGAAGGGAGGGAGGGAGGGAGAGGTGGGTTAGAGAAAGGGGGGAGGTTTCCGGAGGAAGGGTATTGGGGGGCGGGTCACTTGTGTTATGGACAAGATCCGCTTTACGGGACTCGCCTCACAGAACGTACTTCCAAAATTAATTTTTGTACCTTGCGTAATGTTCCTGTCGTACGTCGTGTGTGTGTGTGTGTGTTCGTCGTATGTCCTGTGTGCATGTCCGTCGTACGTCGTGTGTGTGTGTGTGTGTGTTCGTCGTATGTCCTGTGTGCATGTCTGTCGTACGTCGTGTGTGTGTGTGTGTGTTCGTCGTATGTCCTGTGTGCATGTCTATCGTACGTCGGGTGTGTTATGTTTGTCGTACGTCGTATGTGTGTTTGTTGTACGGTACGTCCTGTGTGTGTTTGTCAAATGTCGTGTGTGTATGTTTGTCGTACGTTGTATGTGTGTGTGTGTGTGTGTGTGTGTGTGTGTGTGTGTGTGTGTGTGTGTGTGTGTGTGTGTGTGTGTGTGTGTGTGTGTACTCACCTAGTTGTACTCACCTAGTTGAGGTTGCAGGGGTCGAGTCCAAGCTCCTGGCCCCCGCCTCTTCACTGGTCACTACTAGGTCACTCTCCTTGTTGCACCTCGACTGTACATCTTAACTCTCATGTATATGCAGTAGTAGGAGTAATAGTGGCGATAGCAGTAGTAGTAGTAGTAGTAGTAGTAGTAGTAGTAGTAGTAACAGCAAATGATGTAATTGTAACAGTAGAACTAGCTGTAGATTAGTAGTAATAATAGTAACATATACAGTAATAGTAGTAATAGTAATAGTAACAGTAGTAGTAGTAGTAGTAATTATTTTTACATATACAATTATAATTTCTCAAACATTACCATTCTTCTTGTTAATAATTCTAGTGCAAATATCTGCGAATATTTGGGCCAGTAATTGCTGATGAAATCGCATAATTGGTATTAATGAACTGGATTATCATAATCGGCAGAAATGACCTTGAAATAGAATAATTAAGAATTATTCTTTATAGATTATTACTAATTTGGCTTCGACGGATTATAGAATGATTTTTTTTCTAAGCTGGATAGGAGATGTTTTGGCCTAATTTATGGCATGTAATTAGGTATCCCCGGATATGGGGATACCTATTCTGTGACACTAAGATTTTTCTTCAGTGTATCGTTTTCTCTTCTTTTTCTTCTTCTTTTTTCTCTCCTATTTCTTATTCTTGCATGCTTCTTCCCCTTTTTTTTCTTCTAAGAATATTTCAACAGTTTTTCTTCACACACATTCAACTTTTAGTGGATGGGGTTTAAACCTAAAATATTATTAGTTCAACTGGTTGGACTGTTAGGTTTAAAGTCTATCTACTACACGAGGGTCATTAAAGTTGCAACACACCCATACACCTCCATTCAAAAATACTTTAATACCTTCGCGCATATTATATATATATATATATATATATATATATATATATATATATATATATATATATATATATATATATATATATATATATATATATATATATATATATATATATATATATAAAGTGGAACAGAATTCTTCCTCCGTAAGCCATGCGTGTCGTAACAGGCGACTAAAATGCCGACAGCAAGGGGCTAGTAACCCTTTCTCCTGTATACATCAATAATTTATAACAACATTTGTTGTTATTGGTCAATACCACTTGTTCGTGGTTACAATAACATACATAGGCTGCTCGTGACTAGTAAACCTAACAGAGATGAGAATGAAAATTAGCCTAGAAGCTCCCACTACACCGAAGGTCCTTGGATGGCGGTAAAAAAGCTAGCACTGCTGGCTGCGCCATCTTTGTAGGATTGGGTGGTCCTGTGGGTAAAGGCGTCATGTGGCTCTACCTTACCATGAGGCGGATCAGTACAACATGGGTTCGAGTCCTTGGCTAGTGCAGTGTTGTTGAGATTATATATATATATATATATATATATATATATATATATATATATATATATATATATATATATATATATATATATATATATATATATATATATATATATATATATATATATATATGAGTTAGGGAGGACTTGCTGTTAGAGTCCAGCCGTGCGTATCAAATCCCTGTATTTGAGTGGCTAGTGCAGGCAGATCCCCACAATCTCCCTCACATATATGTTCTAATATTGGTCAATAACTCGTGGCAGAGTCTCGGTGACACCCACCTCGCTCCACCTCGCTCCACCAGAAAAAGAAACACTTGGTACAAGCGAAGACACTTAATGAAGAACGAAAATATTGGCGATGGTTCGGTAAGTCTGGTAAAATATAGTGATTTTAAGCCAAGAAATTTAATAATGAACGAAAATGTTGGCGATGGTTCAGTAAGTCTGATAAAATATTGTGATTTTAAGCGAAGAAATTTAATAATGAACGAAAATATTGGCAAATGATTCAGTAAGTTTGGGGAAATATAGTGATTTGTGGCTAAAATATTTAATGAAGAACTGGAATATTGGTCAATGCTTTAGTAAGTTTCGCAAAATACAGTAATTGTAAACTTTTGCGAAATAACGAAGAAAATGGAGGTGGTGTTTCGTGTCATATATATGCAAATCAAAGGGGACAAAATGCTTTTAAAAAATTGTGCCAAAAAAAATATATATATATACATAGCGTCGCTATTTTGATGGACCCAGAAGAACTGGTAAAATTGAGTGATTGACGTATAATTTATTTTGGGTCCGATGATACCGTCATGTGGTGTAAGTTCGAGTCTCCGTTCAGTGATAGCACCGTTGAACAAGCTACATGCTGGGACCACGGTTCCAGTCTCCGTTCAGTGATAGCACCGTTGAACACGCTACATGCTGGAACCACGGTTCCAGTCACCGTTCAGTGATAGCACCGTTGAACACGCTACATGCTGGGACCACGGTTTCAGTCACCGTTCAGTGATAGCACCGTTGAACACGCTACATGCTGGGACCACGGTTCCAGTCTCCGTTCAGTGATAGCACCGTTGAACACGCTACATGCTGGGACCACGGTTCCAGTCACCGTTCAGTGATAGCACCGTTGAACATGCTACATGCTGGGACCACGGTTCCAGTCTCCGTTCAGTGATAGCACCGTTGAACACGCTACATGCTGGGACCACGGTTCCAGTCACCGTTCTGTGATAGCACCGTTGAACACGCTACATGCTGGGACCACGGTTCCAGTCTCCGTTCAGCGATAGCACCGTTGAACACGCTACATGATGGGACCACGGTTCCAGTCTCCGTTCAGTGATAGCACCGTTCAACACGCTACATGCTGGGACCACGGTTCCAGGATCCGTTCAGTGATAGCACCGTTGAACACGCTACATGCTGGAACCACGGTTCCAGTCACCGTTCAGTGATAGCACCGTTGAACATGCTACATGCTGGGACCACGGTTCCAGTCACCGTTCAGTGATAGCACCGTTGAACACGCTACATGATGGGACCACGGTTCCAGTCTCCGTTCAGTGATAGCACCGTTGAACACGCTACATGCTGGGACCGCGGTTCCAGTCTCCGTTCAGTGATAGCACCGTTGAACACGCTACATGATGGGACCACGGTTCCAGTCTCCGTTCAGTGATAGCACCGTTGAACACGCTACATGCTGGGACCACGGTTCCAGGATCCGTTCAGTGATAGCACCGTTGAACACGCTACATGCTGGAACCACGGTTCCAGTCACCGTTCAGTGATAGCACCGTTGAACACGCTACATGATGGGACCACGGTTCCAGTCTCCGTTCAGTGATAGCACCGTTGAACACGCTACATGCTGGGACCACGGTTCCAGGATCCGTTCAGTGATAGCACCGTTGAACACGCTACATGCTTGGACCGCGGTTCCAGTCTCAGTTCAGTGATAGCACCGTTGAACACGCTACATGCTGGGACAACGGTTCCAGTCTCCGTTCAATGATAGCACCGTTGAACACGCTACATGCTGGGACCACGGTTCCAGTCACCGTTCAGTGATAGCACCGTTGAACACGCTACATGCTGGGATCACGGTTCCAGTCTCCGTTCAGTGATAGCACCGTTGAACACGCTACATGCTGGGACCACGGTTCCAGGATCCGTTCAGTGATAGCACCGTTGAACACGCTACATGCTGGGACCGCGGTTCCAATCTCCGTTCAGTGATAGCACCGTTGAACACGCTACATGCTGGGACCACGGTTCCAGTCTCCGTTCAGTGATAGCACCGTTGAACACGCTACATGCTGGGACCACGGTTCCAGTCTCCGTTCAGTGATAGCACCGTTGAACACGCTACATGCTGGGACCACGGTTCCAGTCACCGTTCAGTGATAGCACCGTTGAACACGCTACATGCTGGGACCACGGTTCCAGTCTCGGTTCAGTGATAGCACCGTTGAACACGCTACAAGCTGGAACCACGGTTCCAGCCTCCGTTCAGTGATAGCACCATTGAACACGCTACATGCTGGGACCACGGTTCCAGACTCCCTTCAGTGATAGCACCGTTGAACACGCTACATGCTGGGACCACGGTTCCAGTCTCCGTTCAATGATAGCACCGTTGAACATGCTACATGCTGGGACCACGGTTCCAGCCTCCGTTCAGTGATAGCACCGTTGAACACGCTACAAGCTGGAACCACGGTTCCAGTCACCGTTCAGTGATAGCACCGTTGAACACGCTACATGCAGGAACCACGGTTCCAGTCACCGTTCAGTGATAGCACCGTTGAACACGCTACATGCTGGAACCACGGTTCCAGTCTCGGTTCAGTGATAGCACCGTTGAACACGCTACAAGCTGGAACCACGGTTCCAGTCTCCGTTCAATGATAGCACCGTTGAACATGCTACATGCTGGGACCACGGTTCCAGCCTCCGTTCAGTGATAGCACCGTTGAACACGCTACATGCTAGGACCACGGTTCCAGTCTCCGTTCAGTGATAGCACCATTGAACACGCTACATGCTGGAACCACGGTTCCAGCCTCCGTTCAGTGATAGCACCGTTGAACACGCTACATGCTGGAACCACGGTTCCAGTCACCGTTCAGTGATAGCACCGTTGAACACGCTACATGCTGGAACCACGGTTCCAGTCACCGTTCAGTGATAGCACCGTTGAACACGCTACATGCAGGAACCACGGTTCCAGTCACCGTTCAGTGATAGCACCGTTGAACACGCTACATGCTGGAACCACGGTTCCAGTCTCCGTTCAGTGATAGCACCGTTGAACACGCTACATGCTGGGACCACGGTTCCAGTCACCGTTCAGTGATAGCACCGTTGAACACGCTACATGCTGGAACCACGGTTCCAGTCTCCGTTCAGTGATAGCACCGTTGAACACGCTACATGCTGGAACCACGGTTCCAGTCACCGTTCAGTGATAGCACCGTTGAACACGCTACATGCTGGAACCACGGTTCCTGTCTCCGTTCAGTGATAGCACCGTTGAACACGCTACATGCTGGGACCACGGTTCCAGTCTCCGTTCTGTTTTTTGACTCATAGTTGGTCATTACCACTTGAATTTACGAAATGTGTCTTTTTGTGTGTGACAGTATATGTATGAAGTGCGCTAGCGATCGAGCTATGGTTTAAGTATTTAAGAAGAACTTGCATATATAAGCTGTACATCACAATATATATATATATATATATATATATATATATATATATATATATATATATATATATATATATATATATATATATATATATATATATATATATATATATATATATATATATATATATATGGTACATACACTGGACATGACACTCCTAACACACTCATGTTGCGGATTGCTATAAGAAAATCTTTAACAGTGTCACCAGTTGTACATATAATAATTTAACACGACTTACTTACCTAAACTAACCTAACCAAACTTAACTTACCTAATCTAGCTTAAAGAAAACATTACTTGTAAGTTTACAATGAGCGTTCAGAAATGGACAATGTCAATTTTTTAAAAAATAAACCAAAAAAAAAAAATTCTTGGCTGCTGACTCAAAAACTTGATAGACTGCTGACACAGAAAAACTGGGCAGACTCCTGACACATTGCATAAACCTGACAGACTCCTGACACACAGCATAAACCTGACAGACTACTGACACATTGCATAAACCTGACAGACTCCTGACACACAGCATAAACCTGACAGACTCCTGACACATTGCATAAACCTGACAGACTCCTGACACACAGCATAAACCTGACAGACTCCTGACACACAGCATAAACCTGACAGACTCCTGACACACAGGATAAACCTGACAGACTCCTGACACACAGCATAAACCTGACAGACTCCTGACACACAGCATAAACCTGACAGACTCCTGCCACACAGCATAAACCTGACAGACTCCTGCCACACAGCATAAACCTGACAGACTCCTGCCACACAGCATAAACCTGACAGACTCCTGCCACACAGCATAAACCTGACAGGCTCCTGACATACAGCATAAACCTGACAGACTCCTGACACACAGCATAAACCTGACAGACTCCTGACACACAGCATAAACTTTACAGACTCCTGACACACAGCATAAATCTAACAGCCTACTGACACATAGCATATACCTGACAGACTCCTGATACACAGCATAAACCTGACAGACTTCTGACACACAGTATAAACCTGACAGACTCCTGACACACAGCATAAACCTAACAGACTCCTGACACACAGCATAAACCTGACACTCTTGACACACAGCATAAACGAAACAGACTCCTGACACACAGCATAAACCTGACAGACTCCTGACACACAGCATAAACCTGAGAGACTCCTGACACACAGCATAAACCTAACAGACTCCTGAAACACAGCATAAACCTGAGAGACTCCTGACACACAGCATAAACCAAACAGACTCCTGACACACAGCATAAACCTGACAGAGTACTGACACACAGCATAAACCTGACAGACCCCTGACACACAGCATAAACCTAACAGACTCCTGACACACAGCATAAACCTAACAGACTCCTGACACACAGCATAAACCTGACAGACTCCTGACACACAGCATAAACCTAACAGACTCCTGAAACACAGCATAAACCTGAGAGACTCCTGACACACAGCATAAACCAAACAGACTCCTGACACACAGCATAAACCTGACAGACTACTGACACACAGCATAAACCTGACAGACTCCTGACACACAGCATAAACCTGACAGACTACTGACACACAGCATAAACCTGACAGACTCCTGACACACAGCATAAACCTGACAGACCCCTGACACACAGCATAAACCTAACAGACTCCTGACACACAGCATAAACCTGACAGACTACTGACACACAGCATAAACCTGACAGACTCCTGACACACAGCATAAACCTGACAGACTACTGACACACAGCATAAACCTGACAGACTACTGACACACAGCATAAACCTAACAGACTCCTGACACACAGCATAAACCTGACAGACCCCTGACACACAGCATAAACCTAACAGACTCCTGACACACAGCATAAACCTGACAGACCCCTGACACACAGCATAAACCTGACAGACTACTGACACACAGCATAAACCTGACAGACTACTGACACACAGCATAAACCTGACAGACTCCTGACACACAGCATAAACCTGACAGACCCCTGACACACAGCATAAACCTAACAGACTCCTGACACACAGCATAAACCTGACAGACCCCTGACACACAGCATAAACCTGACAGATTCCTGACACACAGCATAAACCTGACAGACCCCTGACACACAGCATAAACCTGACAGACTCCTGACACACAGCATAAACCTGACAGACTCCTGACACACAGCATAAACCTGACAGACCCCTGACACACAGCATAAACCTGACAGGCTCCTGACACACAGCATAAACCTGACAGACTCCTGACACACAGCATAAACCTGACAGACCCCTGACACACAGCATAAACCTGACAGACTCCTGCCACACAGCATAAACCTGACAGACTCCTGACACACAGCATAAACCTGACAGACCCCTGACACACAGCATAAACCTGACAGACTCCTGACACACAGCATAAACCTGACAGACCCCTGACACACAGCATAAACCTGACAGACTCCTGCCACACAGCATAAACCTGACAGACTCCTGACACACAGCATAAACCTGACAGACCCCTGACACACAGCATAAACCTGACAGACCCCTGACACACAGCATAAACCTAACAGACTCCTGACACACAGCATAAACTTGACAGACTCCTGACACACAGCATAAACCTGACAGACTCCTGACACACAGCATAAACCTAACAGACTCCTGACACACAGCATAAACCTGACAGACTCCTGCCACACAGCATAAACCTGACAGACTCCTGACACACAGCATAAACCTGACAGACCCCTGACACACAGCATAAACCTGACACTCTTGACACACAGCATAAACCTGACAGACCCCTGACACACAGCATAAACCTGACAGACTCCTGCCACACAGCATAAACCTGACAGACTCCTGCCACACAGCATAAACCTGACAGACTCCTGACACACAGCATAAACCTGACAGACTCCTGCCACACAGCATAAACCTGACAGACTCCTGCCACACAGCATAAACCTGACAGACTCCTGCCACACAGCATAAACCTGACAGACCCCTGACACACAGCATAAACCTGACAGACTCCTGCCACACAGCATAAACCTGACAGACTCCTGACACACAGCATAAACCTGACAGACTCCTGACACACAGCATAAACCTGACACTCTTGACACACAGCATAAACCTGACAGACCCCTGACACACAGCATAAACCTGACAGACTCCTGACACACAGCATAAACCTGACAGGCCCCTGACACACAGCATAAACCTGACAGACTCCTGACACACAGCATAAACTTGACAGACTCCTGACACACAGCATAAACCTAACAGACCCCTGACACACAGCATAAACCTAACAGACTCCTGACACAGCATAAACCTGACAGACTCCTGCCACATAATAAACCCTTCCTTAAAACATTTAAATTTCACATTTGTCTGCTGTCCAAATTTCCAATCATTTATGGAACATTTTTCTTCTTTTTCTCTTTTAATAATATTACCAGTTAATGGCAATTTGATATAAATCAATTAAAATTTTTTTAGAACAGAGGGAGTAATTGTAATCCTGATTAATAAACCACATTGAGGGATAATTACTCTCTGTTGATTGAGCAATGATGCCAACTGCTGCATGCTTAATAAGTTTGTAGAATCAAATATAAGAGTATTTTTTATTGAAGGGATTTTTAAAAATCTATATGACCTCTGACCCTCCAGGGAGTCAAAATTATATTGGTGGGGAAAAGGGAAAAAAATCATTGGGACGTGGCCCGTTTGTTTTTTTATGTTGTCGTGGGTTAATAGGATGCTGTAGCGTGACTCACAGGTTTAATAATAATAATAATAATAATAATAATAATAATAATAATAATAATAATAATAATAATAATAATAATAATTCTACAGTGTGATTAGAGAATCCCATTCATAGGTACTCGTGTGATGACAGTGGTAGTAATAATATTGCTACTATTACTACTACTACTACTACTACTACTACTACTACTACTACTACTACTGCCGCTGCTGCTGCAATTATCGTTGTTATTATTATTATTATTAGTAGTAGTACTACTACTGCTGCTGCTACCACTACCACCACCCCACCACTACCACCACCACCTACCACCACCACCACCACCTCCACCACCTCACCACCACTACTCACTACCACTACCACCACTACCTACCACCACTACCATACCACTACCACCACCATCACTACTCACCACCACTCACCACCACCACTCCACCTACCACTTCCACTACCACCTACCACCACCACCACCACCACCACCACCACCACCACCACCTACCACCACCACCACCACCTACTACACCACCACCACCTACCACCACCACCACTCCACCACCACTACTTCACCACCACCACCACCACTCCACTACCACCACTACCACCACCACTACCTACCACACAACTACTACCACCACTCACCACCTCACCTACCACCTACCACCTCCACCACCACCACCACCTACCACCACCACCTACCACCACCACCACTACCACCTACCACCACTACCACCACCACCTACTACCACTACCACTACCACCACCACCACCTACTACTACCACTCACCACTACCACCACCTACACACCTACCACCACCACCAACCACCACCACCACTACCACTACCACTCACCACCACCACCACACTACCACCACCACCACCACCACTACCACCTACCACCACTACCACTCACCACCACCACCACTACTACCACCACCTACCTACCACACCACTACCACCACCACCTACTACCACTTACCACCATCCACTACCACCTACCTACTACCACCTACCACTACACCACCTACCACTACTACCACCACCACAACTACTACCAACACCACTACCACCACCACCACCTACCACTACTACCACCACCACCTTCCACCACCACTACCACCACTACCACCACCACTACTACCACCACCACCACTACCACTACTACCACCACTACCTACCACTACCACCACTACCACCACCACCTACTCACCACACACCACTACCTACTACCACCACTACCACCTACTACCTACCACTCACCACCACTCACCACTACTACCACCATCCACCTACCTACCACCACCACTACCACCACCACTACCACTACCATCCACCTACCACCACCACTACCACCACCACTACCACTACCACTACTACTACCACCTACCACCACCACCACCACCACTCACTACTACCACCACCACCACCACTACCACCTACCACTACCACCATCACCACCACCACCTACTACTCATCCACCACCACCACTACCACACCACCACTCACTACCACCACCACCACTACCATCACCACCACCACTACCACCTACCACCACCACTACTACCACCACCACCTCCACCTACCACCACCACCACCACCTCCACCACTACCACCTCCACTACCACACCACCACCACCACCACTCACCATCACCACCACCACCTAATCACCACCACCACCACCACCACCACCACCACCACCACTCACTACACCACCACTACCACCACACCACTCCACCACCACCACCTACCACTACTACCACTACTACTACTACTACCACTACCACTACTACTACTACCACTACTACTACTACTACCACTACCACTACCACCATTACTACCACTACTACTACTACTACCACTACCACTACTACTACTACCACTACTACTACTACTACCACTACCACTACCACCATTACTACCACTACTACTCTCAACTAACAACACTGGCAGGTGAGACAAAATTTCAGCTACGCTAAAGGAAACATTATCAGAGGAAATATTTTTTCTGAGTTTCGGCACTGAAGAAAAAACTGACGCTGCTAACGTCAATACTGATGTTGGGGCAACGTTTCGCTCTGTGTAGATTATTATTATTATTATTATTATTATTATTATTATTATTATAATCAAAGGAGAAGCGCTAAACCCGGAGGATTATACAGCGCCTACGGGGGGGGGGATGTGGAAGGCATTCAGGATTAATTCGGGGAACTGGAGCACAGATCCAATTCCCTAAATCAAGAGCCCCTCACCAACATCAAGGAACCTTCCTTGAGGGGCGCTCTGTGTAGAGCTTTGCCAATTTATGTTTCGCTCTGTGTAGAACTTTATCATATAATGTTTCACTATGTGTAGAGGTTTATTAAGTCTTGTTTCACTGAGTGAAGAGCTTTATGGAGTTAATGTTTCACTGTGCAGAGTTTTATCATGTGTTGTTCCGCTCTACGCAGAGCTTTATCAAGCGGTGTCTCGCTCTGTGTAGGGCTTTGTGAATTGAAATTTCACTTTATGTAGAGCTTTTTTAAGTTATGTCTTGCTCTGTATAGAGCTTTATACAGTCACGATAAAGCTCTCCGCAGAGAGTAAAGTTGTCCAAACTAACTCCTATTCTTTAGTATAATTGATGTACAAGAATGTTATACAGTACCGACAAGACGAAAGTTAAGACACATGTGCAACATCTGGGTATCTTTATTGTAGACGTTTCGCCATCCAGTGGCTTAATACAAATTCCAGGAGATAACTGAAGACGGTAGAACTATATAAAGAACTATATACCAGTGACTATGCCCTCGTCTGCTACACGTCCCCCTCTCCACCTGACGTTAGTATATAAGCGCCAGGCTCCTTGTTTCCTCTCCAGAACACCCACGACTTCGGTGCTCTTTGCACCAACTCCAAGGCTGAGGGACTGATTACCTCATCTTTTGTATAATGTTCTACTCTCTTCAGTTACTGATAATGATTTTCAACGTTTGTATCTAAATGAATGTTTTCATGGTGAATGCATTTTTTATTATGTAAACATGAACATGTAAACAAACACACACGCACAGGAAAAGCACTGCAATGGGTCAGGGAATACCCGACAGAAAGGAAACTAACGAGTGATAGTACGTGACGAGGTGTCAGAGTGGGGTTCCACAGGGGTCAGTCCTAGGACCAGTGCTGTTTCTGGTATTTGTGAATGGCATGGCGGAAGGAATAGACTCAGAAGTGTCCCCGTTTGCAGTTGATGTGAAGCTAATGAGGAGAATACAAGTGGACGAGGATTAGGTAAGTCTAAAAGGGGATCTGGGCAGGCTGAAAGCCTGGTCCGACATATGGCTCCTGGAGTTTAACCCCACCAAGTGCAAAGTTATGAAGCGTGGGGAAGAACAAAGAAAACCGCTGACTGAATACAGGGTCGGGGGTCAAAGACTGCAAAACTTACTCAAGGAGGATTTTGGGGTGAGCATCATACCGAGCACATTCTCTGAGAAACACATCAACCAAATAATCGCTGAAGATTGAGACATTCATGCAACATATGGGAATCTTTATTAAGGAAACGTTTCGCCACACAGTGGCTTCTTCAGTCCAATACAAAACAGAGAGGGGTACAGAGAGGAGCAGTTTGAGGTATTCAGTCCCTCAGCCTTGAGTAGATGTATTCAATCCATCACTTTCTACAAGAGTGATGGACTGAACACGTCGATTCCAGGCTGAGGGACTAATTACCTCAAATTCCTCCTCTGCTTACCCCTCCCTACTTTGTATTGGACTGATGAAGCCACTGTGTGGCGAAACGTTTCCTCAATAAAGAGTCCCATATGTTGCATAAGTGTCTCAATCTTCAACTTGTCGATTTTCAAAACCATTCATCACACAAATAATAGCTGCATATGCATATGGCGCCTGGTAAACCTAGGAATAGCGTTTCTATATGTAAGTAATGAGTCACTCACAACACTGTACACCTTGTACGTCAGGCCCATATATGAGTATGCAGCACCAGTATGGAGCCCACACCTGGTCAAGCACGTCAAGTAATTAGAGAATGTGCAAAAGTGTGCAACAAGACTAGTCCTGGAGCTAAGGGGTATGTCCTACTAGAAAAGTTAAACAGAACTCAACCTGACGACACTGGAGGACAGTAGAAATGGGGGAAGGGGAAATGAAAACGACGTATAAAATGCTGAGAACTGACAAAGTGGACAGGGCCAGAATGTTTCATAGATGGGACACAGGAACGAGGGGACACAACTGGAAGTTAAAAACTCAGGTGTGTCACAGGGATGTTAGGAAGTATTTCTTCAGTCATAGAGTTGTCAGGAAGTGGAACAACCTGGATAGTGAAGTACTGGAGGCAGGATCCATACACAGCTTTAAGAAGAGATACGATAAATCTCATGGAGCAGGGAGCGAGTGGACCTAGTAGCGACCAGTGAAGAGGCGGGGGCCAGGAGCTCTCTGTAAATCGATCCACGTATACTTAAGTGCATATAGGTGAGTACACACACACACACAGACACAAGAAGAGGCACGATATGGCTCTTGGAACAGGGACAGAGTGGATCTAAGAACGACCAGCGAAGATGCGAGGCCAGAAGTTATGACTAGACCCCTGCAACCACACACTGGTGAGTACATATAGGCGAGTATACACACACACACACACACACACACATAACAGGGCGTAGTCTCACAGCACACAACCAACCATCACTAATACGAAAGCGCTCTAACAATTACTTGTCCTGGGGAATCCTGTCATCTACACTAAGAACTGTGTCTTTACCAATCCTAAATTTCACAGAGTCGCACATTTTCATAAATTTGCGCTAAAAGATGTCGCAAATTAGCGACAGGAATGGCTTATGTTCCCGGGTTGGGTATGGAGTAAAGAATTTGGTGTTCCTTACAAAGGTGGAACTGACCTTAGACGAAAAGCGGATGACCTAACACCTGGTTGAACTTAACCACTTATTCTAATGCCTATCTGATTTAGCGTCTATCTGATCTAAAGTCTATCTGATCTTACGTCTATTTTTGATCTAATGTGTCATAAAAATAATCGGAAGTATTTCCTCAGCCAAAGAGTTGTCAGGAAGTGGAACAATCTGGAGGGTGAAGTAGTGGACGCAGGATGCATACATAGGTTTAAGAAGAGGTATGATAAAGCTCTTGGAACAGGGAGAGAGTGGTCCTAGTAGCAACCAGCGAAGAGGCGGTGCTAGGAGCTGTGAATCGACCCCTGCAACCACAAATAGGCGAGTACACACACACACACACACATCTTTCCATTTAAATTACACCCTCTCTTACGGTACTCAAGACGAAAACTAACTTTATCACAGGAATAATTTCCTTTAGAGCTTTAATTTCAGACAGCTTAGGCAAAAATAATATGGTAAATTAATGTAAGGGAGCCAGAGCTCCACTGACTCCCCCTCTGGCACAGCTATGAATATATTGAACAAACATATCCAACTCACATTTCAAAATCATTAGGATCGTACACGCTCTGAATAAGGTATCACCTTCGTTTCACCATTTAAACTGGTGTGGTTATCAAGGCACAGTTCTCTCACTTGCTCTCTTAAAGTCTCTTAGTTACACAAGAGTAAATCAACTCTATTCGAAACTATAGAGAGTCCTCAAAATAAGATTGTTATTCGTATTTTTTACTCACTGTGTTTATATATATATATATATATATATATATATATATATATATATATATATATATATATATATATATATATATATATATATATACGTATATATATATGTACGGCACTGAAAATAAGAAATAAAACCTGAGCACTTTCATGTGCTTACACATATCTTCAGAGGCAAGAGAAGCATATGTTAAATGTTAAACACTGAAGTGACACCTCACTCAGAGAAGGTGACAACACCTCACACATAACTGTCCCACACATACAATTGTCCAACATCACGTTAAACTGTTCACCCGACAAAGAACACGCTGTATTGTGATAAAAAATATTTTTACCTTAAAGATTTTGAACAATATTCTGGACTATTAAAACTGTCAAGTTTATTGATACCAGAACTCAAATTTGAAATATGTTGTGTAACATGCTTGATAAGATATGATTCCACAACATGTCATTGAACTGTAGAATTACAGGGAAGTAATTCTTCGGCATTAGTCCAATCCACACAATGGCGTGTATTCCTCACATGAACGAACAAAGCTCTGGATTCTTGTCCACTAGATATTGCATATTTATGTTGTTTAACTCTGGTTTCAAGGACTTACCTGTTTGTCCCAAATGAGAGGTATCACAGCTTTTACAAGGGAAGGAGAATACACAACCTACAGATTCCTTAGCAGAATGTATAAATAATATTTATTTTACGGTATTGTCATATTTAAAGACAACTTTATACATGACTGAACAAAGTACTGGAGTGTACTATGGGCACAATGAAGGAACAATGTGTCAACATGCAAGGGCCAAGACTATTCACTCTGCCGCCAGAAGATACCAGAAATATTATCCCTTCCCCTCCTACAACAACTCCTCCTACAACAACTCTCCTACACTCAGACTCCTATCCGTCTCCCCCCTCCTACTACTACCATAGACTTCCTCCTCCTCCTCCTCCTCCTCCCTCCCACCTCCACCATTCTCCTTCCATGGTCCTCTTCCCCCGTCCCACCTCCCCAACTCTCCCCTCTCTCCTCCTCCTCCTCCCCATGTACACAAGGGGTGCCAATTATCCCGCGGCAGTGTAAGTAATGGCACCTGACACAAGTATTAGGTTAGTCGGGATTACGGACGATTCTATCGTTAGGAGAGCCATTAGTGTTGTCTTCTCTCAGATCAGGTGCTATGAACCCTCAGCTCCGTCGCTAGGAACCCTCACCTTTCTACCTAGAAATCCTCAGTTTCCTAGCTAGGAATCCTCAGCTTCCTCGCTAGGAACCCTCAGCTTCCTTGCTAGGAACCCTTCATCTTCCTTGTTAGGAACCCTCAGCTTCCTCGCTAGGAACCCTCACCTTTCTACCTAGAAATCCTCAGTTTCCTAGCTAGGAACCCTCAGCTTCCTTGCTAGGAACCCTTCATCTTCCTTGTTAGGAACCCTCAGCATCACTACCATCCCACCTCAACACCACTACCATCCCACATCAGCATCACTACCATCCCACCTCAATACCACTAGCATCCCACCTCAGCACCACTAGCATCCCACTTCAGCACCACTACCATCCTACTTCAGCACCACTACCATCCCACCTTAGCACCACTACCATCCCACCTAGGCACCACTACCATCCCACCTCAGCACCATTACCATCCACCCTTAGCACCACTACCACCCAACCTCAGCACCACTACCATCCCACCTCAGCACCACTGCCATCCCACATCAGCACCACTACCATCCAACCTTAGCACCACTACCATCCCACCTCAGCACCACTACCATCCCACCTCAGCACCACTACCATCCAACCTTAGCACCACTACCATTCAACCTCAGCACCACTACCATCCCACCTGAGCACCACTACCATCCCACCTCAGCACCACTACCATCCCACCTCAGCACCACTACCGGCCCACCTCAGCACCACTACTGGCCCACCTCAGCACCTCTACCATCCCACCTCAACACCACTACCATCCCACCTCAGCACCACTACCGCCCCACCTCGCCACCACTACTATCCCACCTCAGCACCACTACCGGCCCACCTCAGCACCACTACCATCCCACCTCAGCACCACTACCGGCCCACCTCAGCACCACTACCGGCCCACCTCAGCACCTCTACCATCGCACCTCAACACCACTACCATCCCACCTCAGCACCACTACCGCCCCACCTCACCACCACTACCATCCCACCTCAGCACCACTACCATCCCACCTCAACACCACTACCGGCCCACCTCAGCACCTCTACCATCCCACCTCAACACTACTACCATCCCATCTCAGCACCACTACCGCCCCACCTCACCACCACTACCATCCCACCTCAGCACCATTACCATCCCACCTCAGCACCACTACCGCCCCACCTCACCACCACTACCATCCCACCTCAGCACCTCTACCATCCCACCTCAACACCACTACCATCCCACCTCAGCACCACTACCGCCCCACCTCACCACCACTACCATCCCACCTCAGCACCACTACCATCCCACCTCAGCACCACTACCGGCCCACCTCACCGCCACTACCATCCCACCTCAGCACCACTACCGCCCCACCTCAACACCACTACCATCCCACCTCAGCACCACTACCGCCCCACCTCACCACCACTACCATCCCACCTCACCACCACTACCATCCCACCTCAGCACCACTACCATCCCACCTCAGCACCACTACCATCCCACCTCAGCACCACTACCATCCCACCTCACCACCACTACCATCCCACCTCACCACCACTACCATCCCACCTCACCACCACTACCATCCCACCTCACCACCACTACCGGCCCACCTCACAACCACTACCATCCCACCTCACCACCACTACCGCCCCACCTCACCGCCACTACCATCCCACCTCACCACCACTACCATCCCACCTCAGCACCACTACCATCCCACCTCACCACCACTACCATCCTACCTCAGCACCACTACCATCCCACCTCAGCACCACTACCATCCCACCTCAGCACCACTACCATCCCACCTCAGCACCACTACCATCCCACCTCAGCACCACTACCATCCCACCTCAGCACCACTACCATCCCACCTCAGCACCACTACCGGCCCACCTCAGCCCTGACACTGTGATTGATCTACCATCGACTTCATCTGTGGTCTTAATGGTCAGTCAGCAGGATGTTGATCCTGCTGACCATTACTGGTCCTGATGACCATTAATGGTCCTGCAGGATCCTTACTAGCCCTGACTGATTTACTAAGCTAACCTGACCGATTAACTGAACGCTGACAGTTTGACTAAACTGACCTGAGTACATCTGACAATACGAGTACTATTCCTGCAGAAATTCAAACAACATGCAACAAAGTAGGCATCGAAAAATTTGCATATAAGACCACAATATTAAAAAGCAAAGAGCATTCCCGTACCTCATTTGTTTGCAGGATAAATCTGCCATCCAGCTTGAACCTTACAGATAACTTGGTAAGGATTTAACCTTCGGTAAATCCATCATACCACAGTTAAATAAGAAATGTGAAGATAGGCGAAATTCTCTCGGAGCTGTTACTGTCTACAGCCATAACTATGGTGCTAATGCTGCTGTTATAACACCAACTATGGTGTTAATGTTGCTGCTAAAACACCAACTATGGTGTTAATGTTGCTGTTATAACACCAACTATGGTGTTAATGTTGCTGCTACAACACCAACTATGGTGTTAATGTTGCTGTTATAACACCAACTATGGTGTTAATGTTGCTGCTACAACACCAACTATGGTGTTAATGTTGCTGTTATAACACCAACTATGGTGTTAATGTTGCTGCTACAACACCAACTATGGTGTTAATGTTGCTGTTATAACACCAACTATGGTGTTAATGTTGCTGCTACAACACCAACTATGGTGTTAATGTTGCTGTTATAACACCAACTATGGTGTTAATGTAAGAATGACATACATCATCTTCGTATTTGCTAATTATTCTCGGCTGTTGTAAAGCTGCCAAGGTCCTTAATATGTATCAGTAATAGCATTGTTAAAATAATATCACACACCTGCAAGTCCCTCACAAGATCATCACTAGTAATATCACACACCTGCAAGTCCCTCACAAGATCATCACTAGTAATATCACACACCTGCAAGTCCCTCACAAGATCATCACTAGTAATATCACACACCTGCAAGTCCCTAACAATATCTTCACTAGTAATATCACACACCTGCAAGTCCCTCACAAGATCATCGCTAGTAATATCACACACCTGCAGGTCCCTAACAATATCTTCACTAGTAATATCACACACCTGCAAGTCCCTCACAAGATCATCACTAGTAATATCACACACCTGCAAGTCCCTCACAAGATCATCACTAGTAATATCACACACATGCAAGTCCCTCGCAAGATCATCACTAGTAATTCATTTCTTAAATCACTTACGAAGGCAATTACTCAAAACGAAATTTCTGGCTTAACTGTTATTAATAATACATTACAAGTTATATACACTGAAGGATCTAAGCAAAAGTCTACTGGCAGAGCTGCATCTGTTCTTGTCATCTCCAGCAGTAGTCTACTGGCAGAGCTGCATCTGTTCTTGTCACCTCCAGCAGTAGTCTACTGGCAGAGCTGCATCTGTTCTTGTCATCTCCAGCAGTAGTCTACTGGCAGAGCTGCATCTGTTCTTGTCATCTCCAGCAGTAGTCTACTGGCAGAGCTGCATCTGTTCTTGTCATCTCCAGCAGTAGTCTACTGGCAGAGCTGCATCTGTTCTTGTCATCTCCAGCAGTAGTCTACTGGCAGCGCTGCATCTGTTCTTGTCATCTCCAGCAGTAGTCTACTGGCAGAGCTGCATCTGTTCTTGTCATCTCCAGCAGTAGTCTACTGGCAGAGCTGCATCTGTTCTTGTCATCTCCAGCAGTAGTCTACTGGCAGAGCTGCATCTGTTCTTGTCATCTCCAGCAGTAGTCTACTGGCAGAGCTGCATCTGTTCTTGTCATCTCCAGCAGTAGTCTACTGGCAGAGCTGCATCTGTTCTTGTCATCTCCAGCAGTAGTCTACTGGCAGAGCTGCATCTGTTCTTGTCACCTCCAGCAGTAGTCTACTGGCAGAGCTGCATCTGTTCTTGTCATCTCCAGCAGTAGTCTACTGGCAGAGCTGCATCTGTTCTTGTCATCTCCAGCAGTAGTCTACTGGCAGAGCTGCATCTGTTCTTGTCATCTCCAGCAGTAGTCTACTGGCAGCGCTGCATCTGTTCTTGTCATCTCCAGCAGTAGTCTACTGGCAGAGCTGCATCTGTTCTTGTCATCTCCAGCAGTAGTCTACTGGCAGAGCTGCATCTGTTCTTGTCATCTCCAGCAGTAGTCTACTGGCAGAGCTGCATCTGTTCTTGTCATCTCCAGCAGTAGTCTACTGACAGAGCTGCATCTGTTCTTGTCATCTCCAGCAGTAGTCTACTGGCAGCGCTGCATCTGTTCTTGTCACCTCCAGCAGTAGTCTACTGACAGTGCTGCATCTGTTCTTGTCACCTCCAGCAGTAGTCTACCGACAGTGTTGCATCTGTTCTTGCTGTCACCTCCAGCAGTAGTCTACTGACAGTGCTGCATCTGTTCTTGTTGTCACCTCCAGCAGTAGTCTACTGGCAATGTTGCATCTGTTGTTGTTGTCACCTCCAGCAGTAGTCTACTGGCAATGCTGCATCTGTTCTTGTTGTCACCTCCAGCAGTAGTCTACTGACAGTGCTACATCTGTTCTTGTTGTCACCTCCAGCAGTAGTCTACTGGCAGTGCTGCATCTGTTCTTGTTGTCACCTCCAGTAGTAGTCTACTGACAGTGCTGCATCTGTTCTTGCTGTCACCTCCAGCAGTAGTCTACTGACAGTGCTGCATCTGTTCTTGTTGTCACCTCCAGCAGTAGTCTACTGACAGTGCTACATCTGTTCTTGTTGTCACCTCCAGCAGTAGTCTACTGACAGTGCTGCATCTGTTCTTGCTGTCACCTCCAATAGTAGTCTACTGACAGTGCTGCATCTGTTCTTGTTTTCACCTCCAACAATAGTCTACTGGCTGGGCTGCATCTGTTCTTGCTGTCACCTCCAGTAGTAGTCTACTGGCAGCGCTGCATCTGTTCTTGTCACCTCCAGCAGTAGTCTACTGACAGTGCTGCATCTGTTCTTGTTGTCACCTCCAGCAGTAGTCTACTGACAGTGCTGCATCTGTTCTTGCTGTCACCTCCAGTAGTAGTCTAATGACAGTGCTGCATCTGTTCTTGTTTTCACCTCCAACAATAGTCTACTGGCTGGGCTGCATCTGCTGGTATTATCACCTCCAACAATAGTCTGCTGACAGTGCTGCATCTACTGGTGTTGTCACTTCCCTAGACAGGAACTCTAACAAGCATGTTGAGCTAGACATAAGAATTAACAACTGGGTTTCTGCATTATAAACTGAATTGCTGATCATCCTAATGCAACTGAAGTTAACTTATGACACTGAAGTTGACTCCTTGATTATTACTGATTCTATGTCATCACTGATGACACTTGACTCAAATAATGACTCTAACAACATGCTCCTTGGAGAATCCAGGTTTAGATGCTAAAAAACCAGACAGCAAGGAATTAATATACATTCCTTAAATGTTCCATCACACATTGAATTACTTCTTCATGATAAAGTTTTAAGAAGGAAAAATCAGGATATAACCTTGGTGCGTTTGTGTCTAGCACTAGACGTAATATTAGGAGAGAAGTAAATAATGAATCTCAATGCTATAAACGTACAGTTAGACGCCTGAGAAGATCTATAACTCTCTATAATACCATAAAAGTAGATAAATACATTTACGAAGCAACTTGCAATATAAACAAACACTGATGTTATAGTAGCCAGGTTTAGGCTTGGTTATATGTACTTCTGACAGTCTGACAGACACACAGACTAACTGATGTTGTAGTAGCCAGGTTTAGGCTTGGTTATATGTACTTCTGACAGTCTGGCAGACACACAGACTAACTGATGTTATAGTAGCCAGGTTTAGGCTTGGTTATATGTACTTCTGACAGTCTGGCAGACACACAGACTAACTGATGTTGTAGTAGCCAGGTTTAGGCTTGGTTATATGTACTTCTGACAGTCTGACAGACACACAGACTAACTGATGTTGTAGTAGCCAGGTTTAGGCTTGGTTACATGTACTTCTGACAGTCTGACAGACACACAGACTAACTGATGTTATAGTAGCCAGGTTTAGGCTTGGTTACATGTACTTCTGACAGTCTGGCAGACACACAGACTAACTGATGTTATAGTAGCCAGGTTTAGGCTTGGTTACATGTACTTCTGACAGTCTGACAGACACACAGACTAACTGATGTTATAGTAGCCAGGTTTAGGCTTGGTTACATGTACTTCTGACAGTCTGACAGACACACAGACTAACTGATGTTATAGTAGCCAGGTTTAGGCTTGGTTACATGTACTTCTGACAGTCTGACAGACACACAGACTAACTGATGTTATAGTAGCCAGGTTTAGGCTTGGTTACATGTACTTCTGACAGTCTGACAGAGACACAGACTAACTGATGTTGTAGTAGCCAGGTTTAGCCTTGGTTACATGTACTTCTGACAGTCTGGCAGACACACAGACTAACTGATGTTGTAGTAGCCAGGTTTAGCCTTGGTTACATGTACTTCTGACAGTCTGACAGACACACAGACTAACTGATGTAACAGTAGCCAGGTTTAGGCTTGGTTACAAGTACTTCTGACAGTCTGACAGACACACAGACTAACTGATGTTGTAGTAGCCAGACTTAGGCTTGGTTACAAGTACTTCTGACAGTCTAACACACAGACTAACTGATGTTGTTGTAGCCAGACTTAGGCTTGGTTACAAGTACTTCTGACAGTCTGACAGACACACAGACTAACTGATGTTGTAGTAGCCAGGCTTGGACTTAGTTACAAGTATTTCTAGACGCCTCCTCCATCCTCCTCTACCCTCACTCTATCGCCCATATAGCCCCCTTTCCTTCATTCACTCCAACCCCCCTCCATCGTGCGCTTCCCTCCTTCCCCCACCATTCACTCCCCCTTCCCGTCCTCCATCTATACAACTTGATCTTCCACCCTCCCTCCCCAGTGCCACCATCAGAGAACAGGCAATGCGTGTACGGAATAAATGCGAGAGTGAGATGGTCGACCACAGATATTATGCTAATATCATCCTCCATTATTCCCTGGGTCCTGAAACCCGTTCCCAGCGCTCCTACTGTACCCGTTGTAGCGCCCCCGCTCTACCGTATCTGTTGTAGCGCACCCTTTGTACCGTACCTATTGTTCTGTACCCGTTGTAGTGCACCCGCTGTACTGTACCCGTTCTACTGTACCCGCTGTACCGTACCGGTTGACGACGTACCTACTAATATCTACCACATCCTGTAAGATAACCGTCTGTACCCGCAATACTGTAACACACACACACACACACACACACACACACACACACACACACACACACACACACACACACACACACACACACACACACACACAACACACACACACACACAACACACACACACACACACACACACACACACACACACACACACACACACACACACACACACACACACACACACAAAGGAGCTAGGAAAAGAGACAAGGATGGAACCAGCAGAGGTCAGTCAGAGCAGAACAGAACAGCAAGGGCAAGCACACACACAACTATTCTCAGAACCATACAACCTATCACACCATCCCAACACACACTACAATCCATACCCACAGCCTCCACCCAACACCGAGCTATAGAATCCCACAGTATGCCACCAGGTCTCCCACCCTCACTGGCCCCCCAAACCACAGTGTTGGAAAGGAAACTGAAGGTATGGTACACAAACGCTGATGGAATAACAAATAAGTGGGAGGAGTGGCATGAAAGAGTCAAAGAAGCATCACCGGACATCATAGCTCTCACAGAAACCAAGCTTACAGGTATGATAACAGATGCCATCTTTCCAACGGGATACCAAATCCTGAGGAAAGACAGAGGGAACAGGGGGGGGGGGTGGAGAAGTGGCGTTGCTGATCAAAAATCGCTGGAATTTTGATGAGCTGGAGAGAGGAGACAGCGGAGAAGAAAGTGATTATATAGCGGGAACACTTCACTCTGGAGGTCCCAAGGTGGTAATAGCAGTGATGTATAACCCACCACAGAACAGCAGGAGGCCAAGGCAAGAGTACGACGAGAGCAATAGAGCGATGGTTGACACACTGGCTAGAGTGGCCAGAAGAGCTCATGCATGCAGGGCAAAGCTCCTGATCATGGGTGACTTTAACCACAAGGAGATCGATTGGGAGAACTTGGACCCACATGGGGGCCAAGATACATGGAGGGCTAAGATGATGGAGGTGGTACTGGAAAACTTCATGTGCCAACACGTAAGGGACACTACAAGAGAGAGAGGAGAGGATGAACCAGCAAGGCTGGACTTAGTATTCACCTTGAGTAGTGCAGATATCGAGGACATCACATATGAAAGACCCCTTGGGGCCAGTGACCATGTGGTTTTAAGCTTCGAATACACAGTAGAGCTACAAGTGGAGGGAGAAGCAGGAAGGCCAGGACGAATGAAGCCAAACTACAAGAAAGGGGACTACACAGGAATGAGGAACTACCTGAACGGGGTTCAGTGGGACAGAGAACTGGCAGGGAAGCCAGTTAATGAGATGATGGAATATGTAGCAACAAAATGCAAGGAGGCTGAGGAGAGGTTTGTACCCAAGGGTAACAGGAATAATGAAAAAGCCAGGATGAGCCCATGGTTTACCCAAAGGTGCAGGGAGGCAAAAACCAAGTGTGCTAGGGAATGGAAGAAATATAGAAGGCAAAGGACCCAGGAGAATAAGGAGAACAGTCGTAGAGCCAGAAACGAATATGCACAGATAAGAAGGGAGGCCCAAAGTCAATATGAAAATGACATTGCAGCGAAAGCCAAATCTGACCCGAAACTGTTGTACAGCCACATCAGGAGGAAAACA